>NW_024962262.1:69248004-69525004 GCF_019238085.1 Lagopus leucura
TCCCAAAGCCCACCACAACTGCACACCAATGATTAATTAGCCCTTTTAGCCTGCTCAACCACATTTGCACTACCAAGTAGACCCATATATATGTCACATGCTCTATCAATACTCCTCTTTATTCCCTGCAAAACAGAGCCAAAAGCACTGGGTTCAATGACTAATGGCATTCATTTGCAGAAGAAGGCACCACCATGTAAAGCCAGTTTTTCACAAGAAGAGCCTACAGCCACATTAGCAGGGCATGACCTGATGTGAGGCCAGCACCATAGCTAGCCTCTCCTTCTGCTTCGCCCCGTTCCACACAGCCTTTCCCAGCAAGGTAGGCAAGGATGTTTAGCTTCAGGGTAGCTTTTGGAAGCAGATAACCATGTAGAAGTCTCCAGGGAGACTCATTCATAGGCACCAGTTTAGAAGTCCTATGTGGTTGCATAAACATATGTTAGACTTCATATATTTATAATATATATGTTTCTTTCTCACCAGTGTAGCCAGCACTGCCTGGAAAGCACATGCACTAGTCTCCAATTTTAACTCCGGAGTCTGTAAAAAACTTTTCTGTAAAACATTTTTTCCATAGGAAAATGCCAGTTCCTAAAAAACATGCATGTGTATTCAATAGGAACAGATTGGTTGGATCAAACAGAACAGTGATCAGACACACTTCCTAGGGAAACCTGCCTAATTTCCTGCTAGCTTGTGGCCTCCCTGGAAGCCTCCCTGGTGAGCAGCATGTCTGGGCTCATGGGCTCCCTGCTGTGATCATCATGGGGAGCCCTGTCCTCTCTTATTTAAAATTTTGAAACAAAATCTTTCTGCTGTTAATTAAATGAAATTTCATATTCCTTCTCTGTGGGAAGTGAAAAACTAAAGATATTTCATATAAATGCAGAAGGAATGTGAGTGTGGCCATAAACTTGCCATTCCTCCCACTACAGGAATTTGAGGTTCTGTCAAGCCCTTCTTACACATCAGTGCTCACTGCATTGCCCACTTCTGGCTGGGTGAAGACCGCTGGTGGAAATTCAAACCTGACAAATTAACATTCACAAAAAATTAAAATAAAATAACCAAATGCTATGAATTTAACAACAAACAGGAGCCAGGGTTCCCAAGAGACCAACCATGGAGTGCAGCTGGCAATAGAAGTTAACTGCATGTGGAAGCAGTTAGAAAAAACAAAACAAAAGAAAAATACAACTTTTGCATGCAAACTCAAACTTCTACTCTCATCCAGGCCTTGGGAAAAAATAATGACAATACTGAAAAGAGTAACCCATTTTTTAAGAAAGCATTTTCCATCAGAGAATCCTAGACTATTCCGCATAAAGAAGTAAAACAAGGACAAAAACAACACAAAAAAAAAAGATTAGCAGAGCAGGCAATCACAGGTATATGATCCAGATTTATTGAGCCACAGCCCAGCACCCAAACTTTTAGAGTTTTACCAAGGTGAGTTTTGCCTTCAGATTCTCAGGACATAACCTCTTTATCACAGTCAGTCCCTGCCTGTGACCCCTGGAATGTCCTACTCACACCAACAGCAGTCAGAGCACTCATTGAAGTTAGCAGGATTTTCAAATACAGCAAAAATGTTTAGCTAGGCTGATATTAACATGATCAAATTTTGCTTCTGAGCAGCCATTTATATGAACCTTTCCTCCTCAGGAACACCTGGTATGATTGGTATCTTCATCCCTATGGATGATGATACAATCCAGATCTGCACTTTCAGTCTCATTTTAGGCTGTGTTTTAACCAGTTTTCAACATGGACAAGTGGCAGTGGCTTGAGCAGCAAGAAGCTCAGCAGAGTCACTTGATTTCCTGCCTTTTCCTTTAAAAGAATATGTTTTCATGACTCTTCAGGTACTGGTTCAGAATATGCCATCCATTTATGCTGCATACCTAGGCACACTCTTATACCAAAAAGTCCGTCCATTTCAAAGCACAAACAGAGAGCACAGAGATCTCTGCCCAGCATCCTAAGGGAGCACTTTAGCTTCAAACATTATAACATCTAGGCCAGCATGAGATAATGTTTTGGCTATCTGGCTGTAGCGATTCACAGAGCAAGTGTATGATTCTTTTGTGGCTGGTGTTGACTTTTCAGATTAAGGCCATAAAGTGTGTCAAAAGAAGTGAACTAGACATCTGGTCATACTGATGGAATTTATGTGGGATGTGAGAGAAGCATCTGTAAGCCACTGAAAAATAAGATTTAAAAATGGAGAAGGGGAAACCTGTGTAGTTTAGCAGGCACGCAAGGTAAGTAAGAGGAGGCAGCTCCTCCTACTACAATTTCCTCCATGGCACCTATCTACATCACTTGTAGGCAGTGTAAATGTAAGGACTATTTCAATAAGAAAAGAGGAATTAGATGAACCATTTGTGCAAAAAGCAATGTGATCAGAACTTGTGTGGCAAGAAACAGACCTCCAAAGGAAATCTGAACAGCCCTCAAAGACTAAAGCTCTGCCTTGACAACATTACTGCAGAGCCTTGTTACAAATTGATGCAAACAAAAATGTAAGAGCAGACAATGAAGGACATCTTGGTATAAAAAATGAGAATAATATTTTCTATCCATAATTTATTTCGTGTTGTTGTCACTCTGATTTATTTCTTTATTTATTTAATGCCATTTGTTTGATACAATACCTTACAATGACTGGGAAAGCTGCAAGAACAGAATCCAGGTTTTATGTGCTCCAAGATAACAACTCAACCAGGTCAAAGTGCCTTTCTGCTCAGTTACAGGCACAAGAGAAGTATAAAAACCAAATCCAAAAAGAAAGTCGATGGTTATGATTATTTTTTTTTTTTCCCAGCATTTTGTTGTTCACTTGCAGCCTATAGAGAGATTTTTGAAGGGAAGTAGATGAGAGGAATTGCAGAGGCAGCCTAGCATTTTTTTAATTCTCAGCATATTTAGAAGTTTGTAGTTCACACTGCTCTCACAAGTGGCAATTCCAGAAGTTAAGACTTCTTCCAGCCATACACATTTATTATAGATATCATTTATTGTTCCAAAATAGAAAAGTCTTCCGCTAGGGGACATACTGCTAATTTTGTATTTGTAGCTGCCTCTTAAGGGGAAGGAAGTGGTTCCCTGCAGTCCTAAAAGGATCTTACTTTTCATATCAGAAGTCCTACACATATCCTGACTGACTCACTAAGACCCATGCTTTGAATTACACCTTTCTCTCAACTGCCAGAAGATATCTCCCACACTTACGAGACTACTGTTAACAATCTGCTCAGGGAGGTGATGGAATCATCCTTCCTGGAGGTATTCAAGAACTCTGTAGATGTGGCACTGAGGGACATGGCTAGTGGGCATGAGTTGACAGTTGGAGTAGATTATCTTAGAGCTCTTTTCCAATCTTTATGTTTCTATGATTCCATGACTCCACATGGATGCTTTTCTTATGAAGCAGACTTGCAAATTAAAGAGGTAAAGCTAATCATTCTCAGACAGGAAGAAACTGAACTAAACATTCTAGCATCTACAAGAGACCTTTGAGTTCTAAGCCATCCACTCAAGCACAGGCAGACATTAGCCAAGAACTTACCCAGTCAAACCAAAACATGGTGGAATATCTTGTCTTTCGACTTCCAGGGAAATCCCAATTTCTCCAATGAAAAAGTGAGTGCCCACGAAATATAATGCAAGAATCCTTTGATTTTTCAAATTCTATCACATTTCCTGAGGAGCAGTCAAGTAGGGGATTTGCGAATGCAAAACTTTGGCTTTGATTAGTGAAGGTGTAATTAAACATTTCTGCTGGAAAGTACTTGGGGTACTGGTGGATGGCAAGCAGGACATGAGCCAGAAATGTGCCCTCACAGCCCAGAAGGTCAACCTTATCCTGGGCTGCATCCAAAGAAGTGTGGCCAGCGGGGTGAGGGAGGTGATCCCATCCCTCTGCTCTGTGCTGGTGAGACCTCAGCTGGGGCACTGCGTCCAGATGGGGAGTCCTCAGTACAGGAGAGACATCGAGGTGTTGGAGTGTGTCCAGAGGAGGGCCACAAAAATGATCCAAGGGATGGAACACCAATCCTATGAGGTCAGGCTGAGAAAGCTGGGGCTGTTCAGCCTGGAGAAGAGAAGGCTCTGAGGAGATCTAAGAGCAGCCCTTCAGTATCTAAAGGCAGGGGAGGCTGTAAGAATGAAGGGGACAGAGTCTTTAGCAGAAGATGTTGTGATAGGACAAGGGGCAATGGTTTCACGCTAAAAGAGGGGAGATTTATGTTGGATATAAGAAAAAAGTCTATTACACTGAGGGTGTTGAGGCACTGGCACATGTTTCCCAGAGGGGTGGTGGAAGACCCTCCCCTGGAGACATGCAAGTTCAGGCTGGATTGGGCTCAGAGCAACCTGATCTAGCTGTAGATGTACTTTGCAACACAGGGAGTTGGACTAGATGGCTTTTAAAGGTCCCTTCTGACTCTAGCGAATCTATGATTCTGTGATGCCTACAGTAGAAGGGTGTAAGATGTACAGCCATGCTTCCAAGCACAAGTCTAGTTGGAGACAGAAGCCTTCAGAAACTCTGCTGGCACCACAAGCACTGGCAGAGTGAGACAACGCGGAATTCAAAGTGGAAGAAAAGGTGTGGAAAGGAAATCAAGGGAAGAAATATATGGGGTAGTGGAAGTATTGAGTCAGAGGAATTCTGAGGGTTATGAAGGAATTACTATACTGCCTACAGAGAGCCAGGGAAAAGGATACCTTTTTTGAAATATGTGCGAGTGAATGACTCTTCAAAAGTGCCATGCAGCATGAGGGCTTTATGTTACGGAAATATAAATGAAAAGCTTTGCAGATTTGTTGAAAAGCTTTCATGACTTTTTACCAGTTAGGTTTGGAAACACTGACACTGTCAAGTCAATCAGAACAGTGCCAGACAGATGTACAAGTAAGACTTCCTCCATTGAGAAAGGAGAAATTACACACATATATACACCTCTGGTTAAAAAAGTAAAAATATAATGCCCCTAAACATTTCAAAAAACAGGCAAGTGCCAAGTGCTTGGTGACAGTTGCAGAAACAGAGTTAAAAATGGAATTTGTATGGTTATATTTCATCTTGAATGAACACATATTCTACCTGCCTACCATTCCATTCATGTTATTGCCCATGAACTACTTTCTAATGTATTGAAAGAAACAGTTACCTACAGGGTACAGCTTCTCTCCTCCTGAGGCAGAGCACTAAAGTATGTCAGACAAATCACACCCTGCAATTCCTGTCTCTCTCCTCTGACTGTAATTGGAGCCCAGGGAGATCCTCTCAGATAAAGACATCCTCTGTAAATGTCTGAAGACGTGAAGACATACAAGATGATTCCCACACTAGCTAAAGGCTCCAAGAGACTGGAACAAACCAACTGCTGGTTTAAAACAGAAATGTCAAGATTTATGGCAAGCACTGCACCAATAATGAACTGAGGTGGAGTCACTGAGCTATTTAGTATATTCACAGGACACAGCTCCTTTGGCTGGTTGTGTGGCAATGGGTTAGATGACTCCTTGTAGATACACCACATCCTGTCTCTGGTCAGGAGGAAACCCGAGGACTTCCAATTCCCTTGAGTACAAATTACTCAGAGAAAAACCTTGAAGGATTTTGTTATTATTTAAGGTACCAGTGCCTTAAAACAGCATGACTAGGAAGGGTGGAGTAGGGGAGTTTCCATTTGACATATGTTCGTTGTTAATAAAAACTCTTGAATCCAGCCCAAAGACCCACTGACTGAAATAAGGTTGACACTCAGATCTAGCCAGTGAAACAAATACCCAAATCTCCCTATCCTCTGGTGCCTGGGTGCCAGATGTGTCAGCATCCAGTCAACAGCGGAGAGGCCACAATGTACTTCCTTTCTATTACAAGCAAAACCCAGTCTTGGCATGTGTCACTTAATAAATGTGCCTTCCAGTGCTTAGCATTGTGGTTCCCAAAACTGCCCAAGCAGCAGGAAAGAAGGATTAGTGTCTTTCCAGAAAGGACATGGCAGTGAGTCACAATCTCAGCACGGTGGTGAGTCACTTTGACATTGCTGCTGACTGCCTTGACTGTGAAAATAAATGACAAAACATTCCCTTTGCATTAGAGATTATGGGCAAATCCCCAAATCCAGATTAGAAGGTGTCTGCAGTCCAACTCTTTATCCAGATACGAACGTCCCCTCTGCTTTCGCTCATTTTCATGGCAATAGGAACCAGAGGAGCTGCAAGCTGAGACAACTGAGCCACAACTGTTATTGCAGCTCTGCCCCATCACCCACTGAAGCAATGAGATACAGCAGTGTCCTGGCATCTCACTGACTATGATACATGCTGCTTCCCAAGACACAGCCTGCGGTTTGCAAAGAGTGTGCTTGAGTGAGTATTGTGCTGTGAAATCTGCTGTCCACATTTTTACCAAACTGAAGCTGCCTCTCTATGTGTCACAGGCCCTACTTGCAGTTTAACATGGAAGGGGATAAATGAAATTTGCACCACCAGCACGTGAGAAAGGCAGTGGTCACTTTCCCTGCACCTCACAGGTGTGTAACCCTGCTAGACCTGCTGCCTCTGCCCTTCACAGCCACTGGCCATGAAAACAGAGCTTCTGCTGTGCTCTTGTAAGAGCCTATCTGCTTGAAGGAGGCTTACATTCTCTCCCTTTCTCTGCCCTCTTAACACATGCTTCAGCAAAACCTTTTGCTCCTCATGGGAAGGAGCATCAGCGTCTGTGCTCTGGGGCAGAGTAACTCTCCCCAAGCAAAGGAAATAGGCAGAGGATTTTCTATGCCTTCCACCATGTAACAAAAGTCAGTATCATCCTCATCCTTTCTGATAAATATCTCTTTGCTTAATCTAAATTGAAACATTGTGCCTGAGCTGGAGTCATCATGCTGCAGAACAAACGTTCACTTTGTAAAGGGGTGGCTTCCCCACTCAGAGGTTACACTCACAGGAAAACCTTCAGCCCTAAGGCGGCAATGTCATTTAAATCAATCCCTAGGTTTACCTGGTAAAATAATCCCAGCAGTAGTTAATCCTAAAGATATCACCTGTTGGGCAAACCAATGCATACATTCCCAGCTCTATCTCTCGCTGGTATCAAGGTAAATAAACACAGAGACTTCCCAGAAGCTGCTTCAGTGCTGAAATGCGTAATGAATCCTGTATGCAAATCTGAATAATTGCATTAAAGCACCCCAGGCATTTCTGAGAGGTTTTTATATAGAGACAAAATAGCAGCTCATAGCTTAAAGAAATCATGGCATGAAATCAGAGTTTCAGAACACCTGGTGTTTAGATGGAAGCCAAAAAGCATTTCATTATACAGCATTCTCTAATAACAAATACAATCTCAATCTCATGCTTTCAGATGAAATATTTAGAGAAAGTGAAAGTGAGCAAGGAACAAACTATTATTGGTAGGATGAGTGAGACTTACCTGGGTGAGTTATCCAGTTGCTTCAGGATGCCTATAGTTTGAAAATCTATTCATTGCATCTTAAAGTGAAATTACGTTAGAAGAGAAAGGAAAAATTCGCATGAAAAAATATCCACAATTATATCTAGAAAACTAAGATTTGAATTCAGACTTTGCACAGGTTGGATTTTCCAACTGTTCTTTTCAGTATTTTGCTGCCAGACAGCCCTAATTCTTTGACACTTCCAAAATTATTTTTAAATATATAGTATATGGAAAAGACAATGGAAAGAGCTGCTAAAACCTTTTCTTTATTTAATTTTCAGCAAGGTACATAATAGTTCAGAGAATGTGGTATCCAAGCAACAGGTCTGAAAGGGGCAAAGTATTAAAAGATTGTGCAGTCAATTATCTTAGCTTGAACATGTTGTTAGCTGGCATAATTGCCTTTGATGCAAAATATACTTTCTTTCTCATAGTTATAAATATTTACAGTATATCCAAAAGCTATATTACTAATAAATAACAAAATCTCTTGGAATACTCTTCTCAGATCCAGCATATTCACATTTTCTCCTTCAGCCAGAGCACCATATCTCAGAGTAACTAAAAGCTGCCACCTTGAAGCAATATATTATTTTGATTTTCATTTAACTGTAGATATCAAAGTTTTGTTTCTTCAGCGTTCATAACACACTTAATTTCAGATCTATCTGTCTCAAAGGACAAAAATTATTTTCCACTGCTTCGATCCCTTAGCTTTATTAAGCTAACCTAGATGAAGGATAATGAGTAGGATTCTACATAGGCATCATAAAAAAAAAAAAAAAAAAAAAAAGAGTAATATAATACCATACTACAGAATCCTCTTGCTCAGAAGAATATATGCTAACCCTGGCCTAAGTGTTCCCCTGTGATCGCTGAGTCAAGGTTAAGGATGATGATTCATAAGTAGGAAGAGTATAGTTCAACGTTCACTGTTTCCATGGTTGGCAGATAGGAAAAAGAAAACTTTCTATTCCTGCAATGAACGTATATGATGGAAAGACAGCAAATGGATAATCTTAGAATGCAGAACTGGGCAACAGTCCTGGAAATACTCATATTTAACAAGCACAATGCAGTTCACACATCTAAACTGGTGTGTGTGCATATATATTTGGCGCATTAGGATTTGGTTTGAAAACCAGAACTGTACCTTATGACACGACAACACTCCTTCACAATTACAACTGAAGATGCTCATTACAGAATTAAAAATGATGATCTCTGTCACGGGAAGATATCTAGCATTATAGAAGTGAGCTGCTAGAAAGTGAGATACCAGGAAGAAAGTGGACATCAGGAAGGATATGGCTGGCCTTCTCTCCCTAATTCAAAGTTTTTCTAGCAGAACCTGAGCCCTCACTATGGTAAATTAACTATTCAGACATAGTTGTGAAAGCACTGGGCTGAAGGAGAAACATACGGCATCTGCGTGATTTCTGAATACTTCTAGTCTTAAACCTCTCCTTCTCTGCACTGCTCTGTACCAGAGGGATTATGGCTAAAAAATGCCCATAGGGAGACTCTTCACATCCATTGCTCCTAGCCTGCTGACAAACCCATGTCATTGAGGGCAGGAGCACAGGTATAGCTCCTTGGGAGAAACCCCCTCCTGTTTCAAGTTGGCCACTTGGCACTCAGTGAACAAATATATCATCCTGAAGATTTCACTCATCCTTGAAGAAGGGGATGCTTGAAAAATTGTCTTTAGTCTTAAACAGGAGACAAAATTTTGTGGTTGTCTTAAATCAAAATACAAAGTATAAGCAATGAATTACACCTGAAGACGAACACAGATAAACGAAGCTAACCTCATAGCTATGTCTTATCCTGGTTTGGCTCTAAGGTGATGTCTTTTCTAGAAGGAAAGGTAGGCAAGGAAAAGTTGTCAGACTTGTTGCCTTGTCTAAGCATATTGTTACCAAACTCTCAAGACATATTTTTGCTCAAACACCCCTTAAACAAACACATTAGTAAGAAGAAAGAAGACAAGTCATTGTCACCATTTAATAGTGGCAAGACACAAAATTCATAACAAAAATAGGGGTAACAGTGACATTACAGTAGGTGACTGCAAAACATATTTTACTAAAAGGAGTTGTGGAGAGCAATCCACCAGCTGGAATCCATATAGGTAAAACTATAAGAATTGAAAACTCTGTGTATGTAATATGTTACAGGAAGAAAATTTGTTTATTGGGTAACAGACTTGTTTCTGGTTATCAGCTAAGACAACTTCTCAAACAAGAGTACAAAAGAGATGTTATAATAGTATATTTGTGCGTCCATCCTACTTGAAGTGTATCACAGAATCATAAAATGGCTTCGACTGGAAGGGACTTTAGAGATCATGGAGCTCCAACCCCTTGCTGTGGGCAGGGCTACCGATTGCTAGAGGTCAGGCTGCCCACAGGATTGTATGCAATGGGATTCTGATGTGAAACAAACAAAACAAAACACAAGTCTGTATAGATGCCTTGTGGGTAGACCCAGAAACTCTTGCTTTGAAAGTCAGACCAGAATTATTAATATGATTCTCTAGATTGTTGTTTTCATATCCTGTACATTCAGCAACACTGCTACAACTGCATCCTTTAGGTATAGATTTGCCTCTGAGCTGTACATTGGTAACCAATTTGAGAAGCAGTTTTGTTTTGTTGATTACAAAGTCATTCTAAATTGGAACTCACACCTTCAGACCATGTTCTTCACTGAACTTTAGATTTCATTGGATTTCAAACAATTTTGAAAGCAGATGCAAAATAATAGAAAACTGAATGCCTCAGAGCTAAACATAAATGAAGTAGAAGACTAACAGCTCTGTCCCAAGCCAATTGCCAACAAGTAGTTGGCAGTTGTTTGAGTTTACCTCCTACACACACAAAATTTGACAGTGAATGAAAGCCAAGTTATACACTTTTGTATAACCTCAAACCCTCCAAATCCTCTGTTGGTACTGACATTTGGGAACAGATTTTCTTAAAGTCTCTTAGTTGCCTAAATTAGAGCTAAGCTCTTTTGCAAAACGTACTGTCTTGAAAAATTCAAGAAATTTGGCAAACGCATGCTGTTCTTCACACAGATGAAGCGATACATCAAGCTTTCTGTGCTAAGGAAAGGAGGTTGCAACAAAGGACTTAGCGTGCAGATGGGCTGTAGATGCTCCTAGTTCAAATCTCTTGTAAATCTTAGAAACCCTTCCTGATGGTGAACCATCACCTCTGCCCTTGAAACAGGAAGATGACATCCTTAAAAGAATACTGTAACTTCACAGCAATGCTATAAGCATATATACAGTCTAACATGCAGCTATCAAACTTATGGCAAAGCAGTAAAAAGGTATCTTATACAAATTCATATGTCGACCTTCCATAACTGTCCTCAGGCTTTCCATTTTAACCTAATAATTTATTGCTCTTCTTTCTTGCTTTAGATGCCTGTAGTTAATAAAGCTTTACTGAGGTGCAAGATCTTGCATCTTGCTATGGAGTCTGAATGGAGTCTCCAAAGAAAAAGATAGGGAGATCACTCACCTATTACCATTACGGGAAACTTGATATAAGGTACAGTAATAGCCAATAAATTATATTAATAACAGACCAGAGAAGTAAGAAAATAAACCAAATTAAAAACATCTCCTTCCTTGAGCAGCATAGGAGAATGGGGATTGAGGGCTGTAGTCAGTCCTTTGTGCTTCATCTCTGCCCCTCCTTCATGATCACTCTGCTTCCGCTCTATACAAGGTACCAGTACCACTGGCTGGGAGACCTTGCTGGTTCAGACACTAGTCATCACATTTTTTTCCATTACCTTCCTTTGCTGAGAATTAACAGTCTGCATACAGTAATAATCATTTCAGAAACATATTTCCTTCCTTCACGTAAGCCTACACTGTAATTGTATTTCATTTGCTTAAGGCAGTATTAAATCTTCAGAAATACTGAAAGGGCAGAAAGAATATTAACTGTTTTGTGTATATATTTTTGGAGACATTTTGATGCCTTTGTATCTCAGATAGAGCTCAAACATTTTTTTCTAGAAACATCCAAGTTGTCAACAAGACTCAAATCTTTTAAAGTATTTAGGAAAAGAATAAAAGGGAATGGGAATAGGGGAATTGTTTGAGTTTTTTTTTGGAGACATGGGACATTCAAAACTGTGCTATGGTTTAAAAGTTGATCTTTATTGAGAAAAGGCCACTGGACCTTCCCAAATCACCCTCTGGCTCAAAGCTGGAATATTAATAAGATCATAACATCCTCTTTGACACACTCAAAATGAGTTCAGATCTAAAATTGTATTCTACAGATAGGTTTAAAAAATATATAAAGTATCACTGATCTCCTTCAAATGTGACCATCCATTCATTTTATAGAAAGAATGAAAGCACACTTGATCAAGGAGAAGACACATACATTAACAATTTATCATTGAAACTGACAAATTCAAGGCTAAACCAGTTGGGCACATTTTGCTCAGACTTAGTAGAGCACGGTCTCTTTCACTGCAGATCACAGAGAAAATCCCAGCCTCAGAGGTATGGCTGAACATACAAAGAGCAAACAGAAGGGGCCAAGCATCACTTGTCTCGCTGTAATGCAAACATTCCCATTTCCTTGAATCGCTTTCACAGTGTAAATAAGGATTGCTTTCAGAAAATAAACTGTTGGGATGAACGGATGCGAAATTGAAGCTTAGCTAATTAGATGTTATTACAGCTCCACAACACAACCGAGGTGCAATGAATACCAACAAACCTTGACGCTCCTATGAAATATGCAGGTATAGGCGTGACAAAGCTGCGGGCTGCAGTACTCGTGAAGTACCAGCAGATGGTGCTATGAAGACAGGCATGTTTAAAGCTTTTCTGAAAATAAATTCGGTGAGCACCAGCTAGAAAACGTCTTCTGTAAAGATATCGAGTGATGTAGTAATAGATGTAGAATGTAGAACAAGGAGAATTTCCTTCCTAATTAACCTACTTTTAAGTGATGCTTTCATTATTGCTATGATTCAATAGCAGGTGCTGGTGATCATACACTGATCTCAACACCCATAGATATTTCACCAGGGTATCATTCCTCCTTCATGTTTCACAGATTTGCCTTGAAGGTGAGAACAGTTCAAGACAGACATCTATGAAAATAATGACAATCTCAGTGTGGGTAGAAACTGTGAAAACTGGGAACGTGGCGCTAACAGTGCTTCTGTCCCTTTTCCTGGCAGTGCAAAACAGTACTGATGTTTTTGTTTTTGTTTTCTCATAAAAAGCAATAAGCTATAGGCTTGAGTATTTTATTTTTTTATATTCTCCATGTAACAGTTGCTGAGGTAGGACTCCAGGTCACAGCACGTTTAAAGTGTACAGATGCAGTTGCACAGCTGCAGAGAGATGGAGCATGAGATTGTTGCAATGCCAGAAAACCAGAGGTCAGAAGCAGATCAGGGATCAGAAGCAGAAGCAAAAGTAGCAATAAAAAAAAAATTATGCTTTTTAGCCTAATATATAGCAAGTAATAGAGTTAAAGGTACGTTAGTCTAATAGATAAGACAAAAGCTGTACATATTCAGGACTGCTGAGAATAATGACTTTGGATTGAAATATAAGCCACTCTAGATACTCCTTTCACAGCATGAAAGCGCTTCTACCTAGAGACAGTAACCATTTCTTTTAAATTCTATCTTCACAAATGTCTAGTTACAAACCTTCTTAAGCTTCCTCATGAGTTTCTTCCTCTTATCTTGCTCAGAGAAAATAATTAACTTTAAGGAAGAATGCAACTACTGTTTTAATATTGTAAAAATCTCTAGAACTGGAGTGTTTGGTGGCTTTTTTTTTTTTTTTGCCTCAAGAAAAGATTTTCTCTGGCTTTCTGGCCACTGGGTAGGAAGGAACCAGGGCCCAGCACCCACCTCTGACCTGCTACCTACCAGCCCCAGGGCCCAAGGTCCCAAAGCAGTCACTACAGTACATCTCCCCACTTAGAGCCACGGGGATCACCTGATGCACTGAGTGTCACAACAGGAAAATGATAGAGCCAGCTGACACACTCTGATCAGTCTGGGTGAGATCTACTGATCCAACGCAGAAAAGAAAGTACCCCATGGCTAAGATGAAACTTTAATTTTTTGTATGCATTTCCACATTTATTTATTTACAATTTCTTTCATAGCATGTTTGCTATACCAGAAGCCAAATCTCCCTGTAACGTAAAATACAGTATGGCGGGTCCCCAGCAGGACTACCACCTGCATCCTACACTGGGTCATGGAGCAGGCAAGGTGCCACAGAAGCTGTGCAGGATGTATGTGGGGGAGGACAGGAGATGAAGTTGAATCTGGGTGGGTGAGATAGCAGTGAAATGAGACCTCCTCATTGTGAATTAGTAAGCTGAACTATGCAGTTGGATTCTCCTGTTGCAATTGGACCTCCCAGCTATAGCGCAAGATACACTCCATCCATCAACCAATGTGGGAAATCACATGCTGTCTGAACAATGCTACTAGCTGAACAAGGGATCTCCACTTTAACTGCCAAATATTGGGCTAAGTTCAAAGATGAGCATAACTTTTTCTGTTTACTCTGACTCCATACTATGTCAAATCAAAGCACAAGACACTGATGCTAAATGTATTTTGATTGAGAATTAAGTGACCTCCTCTTCTTCCTTACTTTTTGTATAGCAATAATCTCTGGTTTTGACAGAAGCATCTATTAGCACAATTTCAGATTCTACTACTCACGTTAAGGACTTGTAACTTTTCTCTTTATTGATTTGCAATTAATATTGGACAAGCACAGAACAAATACACTCCTCACTCATTCCAGCAGAACATAAAATCACTTATTGTACCAATAAACAAATTCATGTGTTGATTTAGCACTCATTAGTTCCAACAAACTCTCCCTCGTAATCAAACTTTCCTGTGATGACCTGCTTGGTCAATAAAGAAATGTGAACTCTATAGTTTTCATTAAGGTGTTTTAACCCTTGCCCATAAAGTGTTTCTATCTGTTTTCCAGTGACAGGTCCAATATGATAATTAGGTTGTTTCCTCCTACTGAAATACTAATTTCCTGCTGATTTCAAAAAGATTTGCATGAGGTCGGAAGGTTCATCTTGCTACATATCTTTGTCAGTTCCAGATCTTGCAACTCCTTAACTTGATCAAGAAAATACAGAATATGCCTTTTAAAACTATTCCATGATCTCCATTGTAGTTAATTGTCTGAGCTGCTTCTTTTAACACAGTGGCTAGAGATAGCAGGTCAGGATGTAACATTGCACACGTTAGACAGCATCTTAAATGAAACTGATGCAATAAATTGACATTCAAGATCTGCTTGGATGCCTATCTGTGAAACCTGGTCTAGGGAGACTGCTTTGGCGGGAGAGTTGGGCTTGATGATCTCTACACGTCCCTTCCAGCCCCTACAATTCTCTGATTCTGTGATCTCCTTTCTGCCTCAGTTTTTTGGCTATGAGCATTTGTTTGGATTGTAGATCAGCCTTAGTGTCACAATATGTACATTTTTCACTCATGTAATCTTCAATGTCTTTATCTATAGCACAAAGTACTCCTTCATTCCACCAGGGTATTCTACCTCTATTCTTGTTTTACTTTCAGTACTCTATGATACCCTATTAGTACAATACTCTACTAGTACAACAGACCCCTCAGCAAGAAAGTTAATACTTTTCTCAAGACATTAGTCAGAACATTATGTGTCTAATTCCTCCTTTTATCACATCAAAAGGAAAAACTCTGAAGGGAGAGAAACAGATAGTGTCTTAGACAATTTGCTCAATAAACAAGAGTATCATTTTACAGCTGCAGGGCACATTTCAACTAAAAGTCTCAAAATATAAGAGAAGTTCTAAAGAGTCTTGCTTATACAGGGTTATGTCTGGGTTATTCAATAAAGTTTTAATTGATGCATGAGAAAAATATTTGGTATGTGTGCCACCCTGCAAACAGATCAACACAGTTTGAGTAAGTTTTAATGGTAGAAGAAATAGTTTCCCATTTGCTCCAGAAAAACTTTCAGTAGACTGGATCAGGGTTAAAAACTGAGCTAACTAAAGAGAAGTTAAATGCTGTGTGATGCCACTCTGCAGGGAGGAAACAGAGCTATGTTAATTCAGTCAAGGGCTCCCACTAGTGTTACTCTATATTTCAGTTCCATCAGTTGAAGATGGAACTGAAAACAGGGGATTATTAGAGAGAAGAGAAAGTATGATAAGATAAAGCAGCTGTCATAACAGTTAGACTCACTGATACTTTCACATGTGATTCATCAGTTTTAAACTTCATGCATGTTGCTAGTTCCTCAAAGCTTATGCAATCTGGAAATTTCTTTTTGGCATGCTGAAAATAATTGGATGCTGTTGTCATTACCTAATGAAGAAATGCAACACTGTGAAAAACTATCAGCAGCATAGATGTTAGCTGGATCTTCAGGACAGATGTTCTAGAGAAGAATGAAGTTGAAAGTGGTCTGCCACTGCTGTCTGTAATTCTATAGGGGCACATGTTATGGCAGGTCCTCAGAACATATGTTGATTTAAAGTCAAGGGGAAATTAGTCAGGCTAAAAGCATTCATTAAATGTGTGGTGTGTTCTTTTTGTTTTCAAATAAAAGCTGCAATAACCTGCTCTCAAGAAGTCATGAAGATTTGGATGGCAGGCGGCTGATAGGTGACAGTAGAAGACAAATCCTTTGGGAGTAGTGCTAAAGCTTACTCATGTAAAAGCAGTTATTTTCATAACTCACTATTTAGAAAGGCGTGAATTAAGCAATCATGAATTCTTTCTACCTAACAATAGCCAGCACACTTCTCCAGGCATTTCTGTGCAATGCTGAGCATTTTCAGAGTTCCAGCAAAGACCACTATTTTAGAAACATGCATTCCATCACATGCCTGCCTTGGACTTGCATTTCTCACATGATTAGCATGCACAAATACAAGCTACTAACTGGAAAACAACAAGCTTTTCAGTCTATACATATAAAAATTGGATATCTACATAGGAAGGAAGCACAGCAAGGACCATGCAGACAGAATTATAAAATTTGGACTACATGCAAAGGTAAGGAGCAATTGAAATTTGCATCTACTCTGGCAATTTCCATGTTCACATGCATCCCTTATTTAAGAGAGACTTCGTATTTATTCGCCAAGTGCCAAGAGTGGCTGACATAGCTTGGGAAAGCAGCCAAACTTCTTAATGTTAGCACTTGGTAGACTGCTGAGAAAATTAAAAAGTACAAATTATTTAATACTAAAAAGCCTTGGAAAAAAAATAAAAGCCCACAAGATAACTCTATTGCTACGCACAAGAGAGAAATATCTCTTAACTGATCTTGGAAAAGCACAACCAGATGTGTGGCTCAGAAAAGCAAGTTACACAAATCCAGAGGGGACATAAATACTGTGAGTGCAAGCACACTGAAATGACCTATCAAATATATGGTAAGTTTTCCACTTTCTCTTTTATTTAACTTCTAATTCAGATTTGTGCACCTACACATTAGGAGTCTGGTTTTCACCGAATATCACCACCCATTATTTGTGGGACAGCAGTTAGGAAAGAGCCAGTGAAGAAGCCATGAGTTTGAAACCCGAATTCTGTTTCTCAGCAAATAACTACAAATAAATGTCTGGTGACTATTTGTATCACTGACTTTGTAGACACTGACTCGATCTTCCATCAGAGACATTGATTTTCAGTCAGGTATTAAAATTCTGGAAATTATTCAAAGACGGTTAAGAGAAGAATGAAGACTTCCAGGCCCCAGAAAACAGAATCACAGAATTGTACAGGTTGGAAGGGGCCTTTGGATTTCATCAAGTCCAATCCTCCTACTAAAACAGGTTCCTTACAGTAGATCACACAGGAAAGTGTCCAGGTGGTTTTTTAATATCTCCAGAGAAAAAGACTCCACAACCTCTCTGGGCAGCCTGTTCCAGTGCACCATTACTCTCACTGTAAAGAATCTTTTCCTCACATTCATATGAAACTTTCTATGTTCAAGTTTGTGCCCATAGCCCTTTGTTCTGTCACTGGGCACCAGCAAAGAGACCCTGGCCTCATCCAGTTGACTCATGCCCTTTAGAGGCAGAGATAAGATCCCCTCTCAGTCTTCTCTCTCTTCTCCAAACTGAAGAGTCCCAGGTCTCTCAGTCATTCCTTATACAGGAGATGCTCCAGGACCCTTAGCATCATTGTAGCCCTCAAACAAACTCTGTCCAGTAGTTCCCTCTTTCTTGAACTGATGAGTCCAGAACTGGATACAGTACTCTAGATGGTGGCCTCACCAGGGCAGAGTTGAGGGGGATCACCTCTCTCAACCTTCTGGCCATGCTTTTTTTAATGCACCCCATGATACAATTGTTCTTTTGGGCCACAAGGGCACACTGCTGGCTCATGGCCAACCTGTTGTCCACCAGGACACCCAGGTCTTCCTCCACAGACCTCCTCCCCACATGCGGGATTCTGGACTTGTTGAACCCCAAACTGTTCCTCTCCCCCCACCAGCTATGTATGAGGCTAAGCATTGACGTGGTGAAATCAGGGGTAAAATTTTGATTCCCTGCTACTCTTGGGGCTGGACCCCACTTACAATGTTGCTTTTCATCAAGCACATCAACATTCCAAATTAAAAAACTTTCTTTAGCACTGACTTTCCAATGTGAAGAGGGAAGATTCAACCCAGGAAAGGATTGTGGGGTTAAACTTGAAGAACAACCAAATGTCCCATGAACACTCCATGAAAACTGATGAATTCTTTCTCCCCAGTAGCTAAACTGCCAGATTTTGAGAGTGTTTAGTCTTCTCAGATGCCCTACTTGAGTGTGTAGTCTTTACCATCTTAGTGAAATGGTGGAACTCTTTTTTAGGAACAGTTCCTACTTCTTGTTCCCAAAAAGAAATAATGTTTTCTTCTCAATACAGTTAGGTCCTATCTCAAGGCTGAATTGAGTCAGTGAGAGCTCTCTGGCTTTCCCTAGCAACTGTCTTTGGAAATTAAAATAAAATATGTAGGCAGATTTATGGATGCATGTAGCTTTGCTGCCATTAGTGAAAGTGCAGACTGACTTGTGCCCTCAGACCGACTAACCACCAAGTTTTGCATAAACAAATAGCAGTTTCTTTTTGAGTCTTCCTCAACTTGTATTCATTTAAAGTGACACATTTAACCAAAAGCATCTCCTGTTTAAAATAAAAAAAACCTCTCAGGGGACAAGTATACTTGCACTGGGTTTGATTTTAATAGGAGGAAGAAAAACATTAATCTTAACCATTCATGGAAATTGACCTCTACAGCACCAAGACAATGCAACAGTTTGGATGCCTTCGTGCATCTTGGTTCTTCTGTGGCAGCTAAAGCTATGAATAACTGGATAGGTTTTATCTATCTGTGCTTGAAAACTCATAGGCTACTGATGAGAAATATGAAATTGCATGCACAGCTGAAGTGTGGCTGCACTCAGAAGTCTATGAGAAAGCTGAGTTGTCTTTTGATAGATTAACTGAAATAGGTGATGCTTTTGCTATGCCAGATCTATGCCCAGCCTGTCTTTCTTTGTCCATGTATATAATAACACACCTGCATTTTCTAAAGAAAATCTGCATTCTTTCTTCCAAGAAGTTAATCAAAATCAATTAGCCCTGAACTTTCAATCAATTTTTGGCAATCGTTCTTGAAGAATTTTTTTTTCTAAGTAAAGAATGAAAAAGCTATTTCCTTGTGTAACTTCTCTATGAAGTGCACACAATGCTCCTATTCACATTGCCTGAACAATGAAGTTTGCTCCTGTTGATCAAATTGTTTCAACTTTTTTTTTTTTATGACTAAACCTTAGTTTTATTATTACATTTTTTTATTACAAGGGATGAACCAAAACCACTGGCTCCCATTTTATCAGATTGGCCACAACATCAGATGTGGATATTGGTAATTCTTCCATGGGGAAAAACTTGCACTCACAGACATTCATTAACATTGGTTCTAGGAGAAAAACAATGTTGATAACACACTGATATTTATAACTGCTGCTAAGCAGTTCTGTGCAGAGCCAAGGCCATTCACAGTGAAGGGCCCAAGGAGCTGGGAGGGAACAGAATAAGGACAGCTGACTTAAACTAGCCCAAAGAATATTCCATACAATACGATGTCTTGTAGAAGGAATTTTGAAGGGAGTGGGAGTTCATCTCTCTCCCACTGCTTGGGGGGTGGTGAGCAATTGCCTGTACAGCACTTGTTATATATATTATATCTATATCTATATCTACATCTATATCATCTATCTTAGTCCATAGTTTTATCTCAACCCACAAGTTCTCCATTTTTTTTTTTCCTGATTCTCTCCCCCATCCCACAGGGAAGGGGGAAAGTGAGTGAATGACTGCATGGTGCTCAGCCACATGTTAGGTTAAACCAGCACAGAGCACAGTGAGGTGGTGTGGTGGGTGGTGCATTTCAACAGTGGTGACAGAGACACGAAGGACAAACCACAGTGCAGGCAGCTATGCACAGGTGTACCACTACAAAATGAAGAGCATCTCAATCAGATCATCCATGCAAATTATCTAATGGTGGTAACTATGCTGACAAATATACAAATATCGTGCAGTTGAGAATTTGCTCCATCAAATAGAATTACTGTCTTTTGTGTCTTTTGTAATTTCCATGACAGTAAATAGGAGCCATTGCTTTCAAAGCAGCCTCGTATTTTACACAGATAGAAATATTAGCACAGTAGATTTCATCCCACCAGGACACCTTTTCCAACACTTCTTCAAATCACAGTTTCAAAGTTTCAGAGCACTCAGGAAGTTGGTGAGGCTTCTGCCTGCTCCTGTCTGTTTCCCAGTCCCCATAAGGGGGAAGCCAAGCTCTGCCAGTTGTAGTAAAAAGCTGCAGTGAATGTAAGTATGGGTAGCATAGGATAATTTCCTAAACATTCATTATCCTTGTGATGGCACACTTGGAGTTAAAAACACTCTTTGTGGCTCATTGCCAGTGGACCTCTGCAACAGACAAGCATCTTATCCAATTCGTTCACAACACTGTAAGGGCCAGAGAGAATCTATTTTCTCTGTGTTCTTCCCCTCAAGCAACAGGAGGATCAAGTCAACATAAACCACACTGCTTTGCTGTCTCTCTGCACACCCACGCAAATGTTCTGCTACGGGCTTTGGTGAGGAGGCACTGCCATGAATCCTAATCATTCATTCAAATTAATACCATGTGCAACTGTCCCTTTTGTGCTGGGTTAGTATTGAGATTGGGTTTGGATCTGCTGCCTTTCTACCACATGCAATAGGGTTCAGTCCACAGGCAGGTGGAAGTCATGCAGTACCCAGGGTGTAGACCAACACATGAAATTGGGTTTAGAAAATGAAACCTGCTTATGAAGTACAGTAACCACAAATCTCTCTCAAGTGGTGGCTGCATCCTTATCTCCCACACGTAAAATAGTGACTCCTGAAATCATTACCTAACAACTCAGCTGCTCTGAGCATGCAAAGCACTTGAGACTGTTTTAAAGGCAGCTCAGGTCCTCAGGAGCACTAAGTTATGCAGGAGAGCATGTGCTGGGAGGATGGATTAGCTAAGGGAGAGCAGGCTGCCTACAGACACGCAGCCATGTCCCCAGGCAGAGGAGCTGACAGCAGTATGCAATCCATAGCCAGTACCACTTCAAACCTGGCCTCCTGGGAACTCTAAATCAACAGCTAATGCTAAATAACTCCAACCAAATACCCATCATTATCCTCAAGGGACTACTTGAAGCACTCAGACAATTATGCAAAGCCATTTATCAGCTCACAGCAGAATCATCTTGGGATTTATCTGCCTCATCCACATGAGGGCAAAAAATAGTGTCCTCTTCCTTTCTGAAAATACTGCATATAATCATAATATGGTCTAGATTGGAACAGGTCTCAAAGCCTATCCAGCTCCAACCTCTGCCATGAGCAGGGCCGCCCCTCACCAGCTCAGGCTGTCCAAGGCCCCATCCAACCTGGCCTTGAGCACCTCCAGGGTGTTCACATTTCTAATAAACCTCAAAGTTAGCAAACAAACATGGTATGAAACCATGGGCAAATTAATTGTCACTGGTTTTACAGACAAAGTAGTACATACTGTAGAATGCATGCTACTCCTAGTGAGCTATGATATGCATACAAACTGAATGCATCACAGCCAGCCTAAATATCTTGGCTCAAAATCAAAAATATTTGTTAACACAGAACTGTTCAGTAAAACACATAAAATATTTCCTAATAGGAAGTTTTTCATGCTGAAACAATCCTTCCAATGGTCCATGCCTTTCATGGCCATGACATTAAGGACTGGAAAGACTGTTTATATGACACCAACAGATCAACAGATAGGGTTATATACATATAGATTTCTCATCTGTGGAGTCTTAAGTACTGTAGGCAGTCTTGTCTGCTGACAATTGGTTTTGAGGTTGGTAAATGTGGGAATCCCATCAAAATTACGACATACAATCTTCTCAATCCACTTTATTTTGCAGGGTTTCTTTAGAAGGACTTATTTATGACTGACTAATCCTATGCAAAATTTATCTTACACATTCTTTTGCAGTTGCATTTTTACTAATTCATTTTTGCGAGCCTGAGGATGTTACCAGATGTCAATAAAAGGTGTGCCTTATGCTCTACTGCCTCAGAGAGTCTCAGAGGACTGTGTCATTGCAAATACAACACAAAATTCATCTCAGATTCTCCTCTAATCTCACACTGGCCTTGGGATTGAAAGTGATCTCATAGTGTCTGCTTCCTGAAATCTGTAACCTTGTACTGAGCTTGAATGTCACTTCCAAAGTTCTCTCTTTGAGTTACATTATGAAGTCTTTCTGAAGACTGGAGTGACAATGGTTATCCTCCAGTCTTTGGGCACCTCTCCCATTCACCAGGACCTTTCAAAGATTATAGAGAGTGGTACTGATCATCTACTCCTCAATTCTAGGGAAGCCTTCCATCCCCAGACTGGCTCTCATTTCTTGAGTCTGATATTCCCAAAGGGAAAATGTTCTTTCAATTATTATAATACAGGTTTTTCAGGAGTTAAATATTTAAGAATGTATTCTTGAAGAACCATTGTCACATTCTCTTCCTCTCTCTGTCTCTAGGGTGAAAAGAGTCTAGTTTATACGACTTGTTCCTTTTTATGAAGCAATGGCAAAGATTTTCAAATGTTTCACTGCTTATTATCACGCTAGGAATGTGCTTAGAGAACCTGATTACAAAATCTTTGTCTCTTTGTAAAGAATTGTGGGCGGAAGAGGGCTAGAAGAGAAGGGAAATGACCCCTGAAAGAGCAGTTACTCTCTAGAATTCACCAGAAAGAGAGAGAGATCAGAACAACGTTTAAAAACTTTTTTTCCTTAAAGGTCATAGTCAATTCAGTAACATCAGAAGCACTGTCTTCTTCATCAACTTCATACATTTTTAAGTCGTAATTTTTTCTTCAAAATATAAGTATTCCAGAAATGCTCAAATGCCAAAAATGCTGACCCATCTCCATTTCCCAAATTGAGAGAAAGATAGCATCCATAATGTGATAACTGCAGGAAGCAACAAATCAGAGGTGACTAGCAAGGGGAGTTATGTATGCTTTTCTAATAAGAGTTCTTCAGCTACAAAAATCTGATTGTTGCGTTTCTATAACTGACCTATATTTGAGGGTAAAGTTGAGCTGAAAATTCAGAATCTCCTAGGAGATGTTTAGAGATGGATAAAATGACTTTTGTGACTTTGGTAGCTTAGTTTGAAACCGCTCCTGTAAGGCAGCCATGTGAGTCTAGAGCCAACAATACAGAGTATGTCTCATTCTGTCCCCAGTTTCTCTAATTAAACACTCAGCTATTCCTATCATCCTCTTAGTCTTACTACTGAAAAACAACACATACGCTATCATGTGTGTGTTCTTTAAAACCATGTTAGGATCTGATCCTCTGGTAGATCGTATCCACTAACTTCCTTGGTTTGGCTCCTTTAACAGTTTTGTCACCTCACCTGAACCACCATGGCATTGTCCTCAGGGTGAAAGGGCCAAAGATCTCTCTGCTATTTACATTCAATAGTAAGATGTCAGCTATTTTCATAGAATCATAGAATCATAGAATGGCTTGGGTTGAAAGGCACCTCAAGGATCATCAAGCTCCAACCTCCATGCCACAGGCAGGGCTGCCATTTTAAACATATATGATTTCCCATTGCACACAGTGCTTTTAGGAGTAACACAGCAACTAGACAGGATTGCTTCATATTTCCTGCTTTGCCAGAATTTTTAAATTATTTTTGAGAACTAATGCCTTCCCAGAACTTCTTTTTAAAAGAATATCTCTTAATTAAATAAATTAAATTAACAGATAAACTGTAAATGATTTCATCATCACTGTCCCACAGGCATACAGTGAAAATCCTGTTAAAACATTTTGGACTCTTCCCTCAACAAATAAAATATGCTTATTTTCCTTCTTCAAGGCTGACAAAAGACAATAAGGTCACATTTTGTATTTAGCTAAATCACGACCAGATGTTTGGGTGCAATCATGACTAAGATCCAGTATTTTCAGTATCTATCACAATCACAGTAAAAACATCCTTGCAACTTTCAGGAACATGGTAAGCTTCTTAACACAATAGCTGCATTTGCTTACACTGTCTACTGATGTGCTTAAAATACACACTCATAGTCTTCACTCAGTACTAGGGGAACTGCTCAGTAAACATTTGCAAGCACAGTTACACAGAGCAGGTAAGAGTAGTAGCCATTGCTGGCTAGCAAAGACTGCCTTTCAGATCAGGGATCCTGAATATTCCAAACTTGCCAGATTTCAGAGGCGTTTCAGTAATAAAGAATGGTCCAGAGCTCACTGAAGAAAACAGGACCATCTTGTTGATTCTCAGTGTCCTTGGCTCAGAACTAGACTACAATTTTGTCTATTCACATTCTTTTCAAGGTGCTGTAAAATAAATAAATAAACAAATTTCTCCCACAACCATGTTACTGTCTTTCTTTTGGTACGAGGCAGGATTTGCAGAGAATATCTTTAAGCTATTTCACTAGCTTCACAGAGAGAGTGTATTTGTTAATTTTTGTGATGATTTGTAGACCACTGAAGTCTTGGTCTTCTAAATACCTTATTGGGGTACCTACATGCCCTACATACTGAACCCTGCATGTACTCAGTTGTATGACCTACTCACTTGGAGGATAGAAACCTACAGCAGTACACATTCTGTCTTTTATATAGACATTACCATATCAAAATGCTTTTCTTCTGAATGGTTTCAAACAATTAAGTAATGGTTACTTCTGACTAAGAAAAGAGGAACGTTTCAAACATTTCAAAAATACCACACAGCACTGTGGATCTGAAAATGAAGCAAGATTTTTCATTCAACAGTTGTCAAGTGTTGATCCGTCTTTAGTGAAATAACGGGAAAAAAAAACATTCTGTGAGCATATTTGAGAACATTTTCTTTTTTTCTAACAGCGTATTAGAAAGGTTATTTACATATGAATAGAAAAAAGATAATTATCAGAAAGTATACTCTCTTGAGTGCTGACATGGAAACAGAAACTAGAGCAGTGGAATCCCATGGGTAGGTTAGTGTTTTCTTCTGGTAGAGTCAGTTCACTTCCAGTCTGGCAACAGATGAGAGGCAGACCACAACTACACTGTTACTTCACTGTCGAACATCCAGTACGAGAGGAAAAGGCCATACAGACAACTATAAAAGCAAATACCATTGTCATCTATGCAGAGTGAGCTGGTAGGAGACTGAACTCTGTTGGCACCTTCTAGATATGAGACCTCCAGACTAGTTTACCTTATAGCCCCAGCCCAGGCTCACAGACTCTCATGTCACTGATGAAGTCATTTGCTGAGGGATGAGTAGAGTATGTGACCACTCTCACCAGACCTCACTCTTCTTAGTATGGAGCACCCCCTCCGTGGAGTAATGTCCTGCCAACCATATGGCACATTACATATTCAACACCTGGACGCCATCATACTCGCAAATTCAGGCTACATCATGCTGAACACAGAGAAACACAATCAATTCCTGTAGCATTCTCATAAAAAGCTTCTTATAAGTTTTCTCAATCTACCATGGGTCAAAAGAAAGTTAATCTTTTCTATGAAATACGACTATTAAACACACACACACACACACACACACAAAAAAAAAAAAAAAAAAAAAAAATTAAATGCTTCAAGGCAGATATCCTCCCCTGCAGGACTCATTTTCCTTTTAATGACTTTCCAAATACTTTTTCGCAATAGGAACAATAAGAATGCTCTATGGATATCTTCCTCCAAGACTGGCTCCACACAAATTACAGATGGAAACATGAACCAAAGATAAGGTTCATACTGAAAATTAAACCATGCTGTTAAGGGGGTATTACAAGAACAAATACATCCAACAGCCAGAGGACCTCTGCATGGGGATATTCACAGTCCATATAAATTATTGAGGTTTGCAGTTGGCTGAAAAAAATAAGTTACTAGCATGGACTCTAATTTCAAGATGAAGATAACAATGCCTTGAATAACTGCAAGGAGGTAGCACGCTTGCAGATGTTTATAACACATGACTGATGTATACTTTATTCTGTGATCCAAGTAGAAGAACTTTCAGAGGCAGGAATATCCCAAATATTGCTCAATGATTTCCATTGTTGGCAAACCTAGTAACATTCTGGTTAAGAACAGATGCTATCTGTGAGTGTCAGTAAATGAGCAGCCTATGCACTTCGGTACTACCTCAGATACTTTCAGCTAGTGGCTCTCATTTTTCAGAAGTGCACAATAGTCTGCGTGATTTTTTCCATTATGTCACAGAGAAGATACTACACCATTTTTGTCTTTGTTTGTTACAGCCTCTTCTGCTTTGTGGTTGTGTGGGTGGACAGGCATGGGCAGTACATGCAAGTCGTAGTGAGGAACTCGTATGCATGTGAAGGCAGGAGAGGAAGTTACAGCACAGGCATGCTTGACTGAGATCCTTCCAACTGTAATTCCAGGAAGATATTGTATGGCCATGAATGGAAGAACAGGTGGTTACACGATAAAATTTTTTGGGTAGGATAGATAAACATTCTTACTGCATATCCTCTCACACTTTTTATTCCAGAAAATTAAAGTCTGACTGAAAATCTCTGTGCGGTATGCAGAGAACAAAGCAAGAGACAAATTTCTACCAAATTTTGTGTTGCCTCAGCAATGCATGTTGTACTATCAATGAGTTCCAATAGTTTCATTACCAATGCTTTGTTTTCTAACCTCCAACAACAATGTGGAAGGTTTTCATAAAGGAATGATTATGGGAAAGCTGGAGCGCAATGACATAACATCAGCTTGCCTTTCTTGTGGAGACATGTTGGCCTCAAGTATGTGTTCATTGTGCATTTCCCTTCACATAGGCCTGATAATTTGAAAGCAAAGACCAATGAGATTTGCATCTGCTGTACAGCTGCATGAATGATGGGATTCCTTCCTCTCTCTAAAATATAATCAACATGCAACTGACTACCTATTAAGAGCAACAGTAAATAAATCTATCAGATGATAAGCTGTAAGAGCAATGCTTCTTTACACCAAGGATGATGTATTGTATCCCAAGAAGAGGCAAAAACTACTAAGGGAAGGAAAATAGACACAATCTTTCTTTTAGTCTACAGAAAAGTTGCCTCGCAAGCTTCTATCAGGAGCTATGTGACTATCAGTTGTCTTTCCTTCCATAGCCAAAAGATGCTAAATTCTAGCAACTCATCTGAAATGGATGCAAGGCTTCAAGAAGACATACAACAGCACAAAACTGGTCTGCCTTAGTTCTACTTCATTTTAGAAAGTAAGTGAGATAAGGGAAATGATGACTGATGACAGGAGGCGTGTCAGTCCCTTGAATGGTCAGAGAAGGTATAAACATTGCTCTGGGGCTCTTGTTTCCTGAGGTTTTCAGATGAAGGACAGAAGAGGGACACAATTATAAACACACCAGCAGCCCTGTCTTTGCAGTCTACCTGTGGGCCAAACACGTGAACATAAATATGTGGGTATTCATATATATTAGGGAGAAACAACTCTTAACAAGTGCTGCAGAAAACTAAAATTGAAATATCTCAAATATTTAGACTACAAACTTAAATACTTTGATAAAATTTGTCTTTGTGATTTCATTTCTTTATGAAATAGTATGCCTCCACCGTCTGAATAGCCTTTTCCTCAAGTATTTAATGCACTTATCTCTAAAAATTATCCTGTTAATTATAGCCTGCCTGTGATTCAGTGTGGTCTTTATGGCCCTGGGCACACAAATGTGCCCATGTTTGCATTCTCAGAACTCAAAGGCTAAATGACTGCACACTACTTTAAATAATAAAATATTTGTCTTTCAGAAGTGATATTTTATTTTTTTCACTTTGTGCTAACATTAACTGTGTTACAAACTAGCACACGTGCATAAAAAAAATAAATAAATAATAATAATAAAAAAAAAAATCCTGCAAGCAAAACTAGGGAGAGTGAGGAAGGATTTCTCCATAGTATGAATGATTAGTTCTGGAAACAAACCAACCATTCTCATAAAATATCTGAAAGACCTGCTTCTCATGGGGGTTGTAGGTTAAACATGGACATCTTTCTGCAAGCAATGCTCTAGCCAAGCCTTCACTGAAGAAACCAGGGCTCTTTGGTGACTTACAAGAATGAAAACAGCAGTTTTCACGGTACTTTTAGCCTCTGTAAAATCACTATGCCAAATACAGATTCCAAAAAATACAGGTGATAAGTGAAATATCCATGGGGGTAGACGCACAAGATTCTTCCTAGTGGCTGTTGTCTCTGCTATCATCTTTAGGATCAGAGTGACAGCATCTGAAAAAGCTGGAGTGAGGCAGCAGGGAAATATGTGAGCCCTGGAGGCTAGCTGGTTTCCTTGTTATTTAGGAATGGAGTATTAAAAAGCAAATTCAGAGTCTTTTTTTTTTTTCTGTGTGTTTTGTTTGTTTTTTTTTTTTCAGCACAGAGAGTCTTTTGGCTGAAATGAAATGCCCTGGGTGTGGTTGGGTCAGGTCCCAGAGGCACTCATGTTTGGGGAAGATGAAGCTCTGAAACTAGCCCTCTTGTGTACAGAGTTGAGTCCCCTGATTGTCACAGAGTCAGGAATCAATGCCTGCTTTGCAGTGCTGGCTGTGCAGCAAGGCTAACCAAGTATTTCTGTATCAGCTCTTTGACTCTTAAAATGGACAAGCATGTATTCCATGTTTCTGCATTGCCCAAAACAGTGAGTGGCGTCCCAGTCTCCTCTGAAAACAAAATTTAGTACATGACCAAGATTATTTCATGACCAAGTTTACATAGAGTTCCCAGGCTCAGAACTGCTCATAGCCAGAGGCCACATCTCCTTGAAATCTTATAAGGGCCCTGTAAGCTTTTGAAGGAGCAGCCCTGCATAAGTCCATGTCCAAGATCCCTTGGCTGCCCCAGGCCAGCATGCAGCCCCAGGTACCAGAGCAACTGCTCTCCTCTGCTCCCCTCATTGCCTGGACAAATGGGAACGTTACCCTGGGGTAGGCTGACATAGAAACTTCCAGTGCTCCAGCTGCTTGATGAGAATTGCCTAGCAGCATGTCATCATGGGGCAGATCTCATTGCTTTCTCACTGCTTTCCTGGAGACTTCAGGGAAGTAGCATGAGCATGGGCAGTGCACGTACAGTAGGCGACACCATGCTGGTTCACATCCTGCTTTAGACCAGATAGATTACGTCTGTGTTATTATACAGAAGAAAACATCTTAAGTATCACAACGCTGTGGCAGATCATGACTCCTTTTAGTAGAAAAGAGTAAGGCCTTCAAAATTTCTCCTTCAGAAGTGAAAGCCTGGAAGAGCTATATCTGAAATTTGTCCAGACAAGATCACGTTATTGTCTTGACCTCTTTTTAATACCTCTCAATTTTTTTCCTTCTAAACGTCCGTTATTAAGCAATATGTCAGATGATGCTTTACTTGTACGTCTGAACTCTTGACTTCAACAGGAAAAATAAAGCTACAATCAATAAGTCGAAAACAAAATAGAGAAGTAAGACATCACTTGTGTTTCTTATCTCAGCTGCAATAGTAACAATAGCGCACATTGCTTCATCAGAGCTTGCATACATTACATCATAACAATGCTAGGGGTGGGAAAAGAAAGAGGAGACCATATCAAAATATTAGTTAGGCACACGTGCAAGGGGAGAAATAAAATAAAAAGAAATGAAGTGGTCAGGAGTGCTGAAATTAAAATTTTGCAAAAGATTGCCAGTCTATAAACAGTAATGCAAAGAGTGATGTTGGAGAAACTGATCATCATTTAATGAGCTATGCAGTACTGCTTCTTTTTAGTTTTCTGGGGCAAGAGTTGCTCTGGTGTGAATGGAAGAAAGGGCTGCTCAACCATGACTACATTTCCTGACATGACAACACATACAGAATCAGATGGTACTCCCAGGAAGATCCACCACCTGTACTCATTGGAAGACGGCTAATGATGCACCTTTAATTGCAACACTATTCACTCTAAGACACCAATTATAGATTTTGTCTAAATATTCTGACCACATCTCCTACAAGATTGGGCTTTTAGGGGAATTCAGCCAAACCACTCAACTGTCCTATAAACACACTTGCAGAAGCTGTAAGCTGTACTATGTGCTCTCTACACTTTATTGCAGGTGATATCCAATGGAAATTTTGAGCCATTTAAGCAGACCAACTTTTTAAAATAAAATGGAACTATAGTTATTATCAAGCCTCCAAGTAGTGGTAACATTTTCAATAAAATAATAAATAAACAACATAAAACTGAGAGATTTCAGTTTCTGTTCCTCACTACTTGGCATTCAAAGCACATCCTGTTGCATTACATGGTTTCCTACTGTACTGTGCTATGAGGAGATATAAAACTTTTTCTAAATGTTATGTTTCCTAATTCTGAAGACAACATTAAATTCTTTTTTTTTTTTTTTTTTTTTTGATTATGTGGTGGGCATTGTTTTGGCCTGACAAAATTTCCTGATAATACTGTTTTTCTTCAAGGATAAATATTTTCATACCAAAGAGTGTTTCGCAAAATCTGCAAGATTATTTATGTGATGGGAATTATTTCAGTCTGGACAAATCTCTGGATAGTTTCAGGGTACTACTATTGATCGTTTAGTGAGTGTTGGTGAGTGTTTATAGAAACACAAACATTCTTGCTTTCTACTATACTATGAAAAATACTGCTTCCTATAACATTTGCTTTAAAAACAGATTTCTATACAATCTATTTTAGTTGCTTGTTCAGAACACTGTATCAGTTTCCAAACTCATGCTTAATGTGCTTTTATATCATAGAATCATAGAGTGGCATGAGTTGAAAAGGACCACAAAGATCATCTAGTTTCAACCCCCCTGCTATGTGCAGGGTACAGATCCAGTCTGGCCTTGAATGCCTCCAGGGACAGGGCATCCGCAACCTCCTTGGGCAACCTGTTCCAGTGCATCACCACCTTCTGAGTGAAAAACTTCCTCCTAGTATCTAACCTATATCTTCCCTTAGTCTTAGGGGTCTTAGTTTAAAAGCGTTCCCCCTAGTCCTATATGTATCCACTCTCATTAACAGACATACCCCCGGTACACTGAGTACTCAACTCAACGTTGAGTATCTCAACACAGAGTTCATTGGCAACATAATTTTGATGCAAAGGCATACATAAGTGACACTTAGATCGACAAAATGACAAACAGTACTTTTTCTTGTAACCTTCTCTTAAAAATCCTTACTGCTAATCAGTAAAATTAATACATGCATTTTTTTATTTGAAGAGCAAATATCTCCATTTATACCTTTATACCTGTGTTCATAGAGTAAATTTAAATCTTGACTTCTTATATAAACATATTTGTGTTTGAAAACGTTTCACCTGTTTAGCTATTGCAAAGATGGCTCTTAAGCATTATTATCAATTATTAGAATTTCATTAACTCTCTTCCCAGAAAACTGTAATGATCAGAAACAGAGATTTTATTTGTACAAATGAATCTAATCTTACTACCTTTTAGGAAGACTGAGGCTTGAACTTAGTATTGGTAGAACCTACATACCCTAACATTTTAGTTTGAACAAGAGATGAGTCGCTTCATGCATCTCAGTCAAGATTCTGCTACTCACTGGCATCTAGGCTGAGCACTAATGGATTTCCTCATTCCTAACATGTTCTGTGAGAGGTAAGAAATGGCATGCTGAAGAAGTTGACCTGAAAATCAACATCTACAGCTGTATGGTCAGGAACAAACGTTCCTTTTCCTGCTCCTTACCCAAACGCCTCTGCATTTAGCTTTGAGTTTGGTCTTCAGCTGTGGCTGCTCTCTTGCAGTTCTTACTGTTAATGCATTAAAACAGCAAAAAAGAAAAACTGTCCAAAAAGCATTTCACACTCCAAAGCACATGAACTCACTCCATTTCTACAACAGTATCTTTGATGTGTTATCTCATGTGCAAGCAAACAAGCTTTTTACATTTGATCAGAGCAAGGAATCCCCATAACACCTTTTCAGGAAACTGCGATCAGCCTTCTATTGTAAGCTCTGCTCTCCTTTCCAACTCTTTTCTGACTCTGTGGTTTTTTTTTCCCCACATGGCTAGTGAGGAAGAACAAGAATGACTAGTAGTGATGATTACCCATCAGCAGTGATGGATGCCCCATTCCTGGAGGTGCTCAAGGCCAGGTTGGATGGGACCCTGGGCAGCGTGAGCTGGTGGGGGGGCAGCCCTGCTCACAGCAGGGGTTGGGACAGAATGGATCCCTTCTAACCCAAACCATTCTGTGATTCTATGACACGTTTCGCTGCAAGACAGAAATTGACTGCTAACAACATGTTCTGTACCAACTGTAATTCTTGTCTATCTTTAAGTACAACATAAGTTTAAGTCAACTCTGCCAGAACCAGGTTAATGATATGCAGTGTATCAGTAGTGTTCAGATAGGGTGAAGGAGTGTTGGCTCATACATCTGAAGCTTAGTTCTCCTCCTTGCCCAGGGCTAGCAATGAAAATAGCATTTAGAATCACAGAATCAAGAAATGGTTTGGGTTTGAACGAACCTTAAAGATCATCTAGGTCCAATCCCCTGCCATGGACAGTTGCTAATCACTAGGTCTGCAGTCTTGCCTAATACTGGAGTTTCTTTGTCTTCATGGACAAAATATTTGGTGTTCCCAGGGCGACTCGAAGACCAAAACCAAACAAATATTAATGCAGCGATCATTTTTTGTGACCAACACTGAAGCATGCATTCGCAGCACAGAGCTTTGTGCCATGTGTCACGGGGGTGACAGGAGAGTGCAAAGGTGGCCCAGCTGGCAGGAGGCTCACAGCAAACACACCAAACACCGGCACTGAGATGGAGCCAGATGCCAAATGTGTTGAATGGGAACAGTGGCTTTCAAACAGCTACAGCTACAACACCTTTATCAGAGAGCTTTCAAAGCCAACTTAGATCTTCCACCTTCTAAGCATGATCATGTGCCACCTCAAATATTGCTTACGGTCATTTACTAATTAGACCTCTAAGATCATCAGTCCAACCCTACCAAGAATAAACCTAATCTCTCTTGAAAGTCATTTTGAAACGTCATTTGGCAGCCGAGCCCCAGCAACCAGGACAGCTTTCCATCGGCTGGCAAGATTGCACAACCTGTCCCAACTCCACCCGGACGGGGCTCCCCCCGCTCCCTTCCCACCTCCAGCTCCAGCTCCGAAGCGGCGGGGAGGGCAATGCCCCGAGCCTTGGGCTGGCCTCAGCCAGTCCCAGCCCCGCGGCAGGCGGAAATCCCCGGCGGAGGAGGGGAAAGCGGAATGGCCTGACCCGGGCTATCCGGCAAGGCATAGCGCAGCTCAGCCAGCTGCAGCGATGAGGCGGCGCGGGTGAGTAAGCGGGAGAGCGGGCGGCCGGGGGCGGGAACCTCGCGGGGGTCCTCAGCAAAGCGAGAGTGACTGAGGGGGCTCGGGGAATTGGGGAGCCGGGTATCTCCGAGCCGCTCCGCAACCCGATGGGGAGAGCGGTGTGTGGGCTGTCAGCCCATCGCGTGCCCGAGCTGCATTCAGTTTTTTACGGAGCGATGAATGGGAGAGGGGCCAGTGGCTTCGATGGCATGGCTTGGTGCTGTCTGAACAGTGGGAGAGCAGCAAAGCGTCACAGACAGTCCGTATATCAACGAGAGCAAGAGGAAAAGAGATTTTGGTGCAACAGAGGGGATAAAGCTGTAAAGCATACATATGGAACAAAAGCCTGAAGTCATTATTGCAAGCATGAGGTCAGCTTTTATCGGGCTATTTTGTACCAGAACAGCACTGACTTTTGACTACAGAATAAGTAGCTCATGAAAAAGCTGAGATGCTGGTAGAAAGAGTTAACTTACTGAGCAAGAATGCTTGAAAGAGGAAGTACAACTTTCTCCCATTTCGCATGATATTAAAAAAAGAGTAGTAAAAGAAGAAGGTGTGGGGAAAAAAAAGAAGAAAACTCCTACACTACTCCTGCACTATCCTTAAAACAATAATAATTTTTTAAAAAGAGTGATGCTAAGGGGTTAGTGTGTTGAACACATGAGCTGCACATACACACAGTGCAAAGAGAGATTTCACTGCTCTCCGCAGGCAAGAGCGCCTCCCCGTTCCAGCAGAAGCTTGGCATTAAGGGGAAGATGGGCTGAAACAGCCCACACAGCCACAGCTGCAAAGTCCTCAGAGAATGAGCATCCGTAGGTCTGTCCAACAGTATATGTGGCATAATCTACTGAAACAACAAATGAGATTTGCTCGTATGTATTAAAAAGTGGATTCTGGCTGATTAACTAAGAATTCATTGATATCTGCAAATGCCTCCTATGGGAAACTCCCTGCGGAGTCCCACAACGAGCGATCAATTGCCGTTTTCCATTTAATGCAGATGACTTGCTACATCCAGAATTTCTAACTTGGGTGGGGAACAGCAAAACAAATACAACCCAGGATTAAGAAACACACTCAGGTGAGCTTTGAGGCAGACATTTACAAGCTTGGCACAAGATACACATGTATCTACTGCAGAGGATGAATACAGCAAAAATGTAGCGTGAAACCACACACACCCAAAGTTGCTGCCAGGAACGCAAGCAAAGCTGCCTCCGTGCAGTATTTAGTTATACACACGTGGGAGACTTGCACTTCTGGCTGACTGCAGATTTGCTAAACTGAGTGCTACACTTCCACCTTTCTCAAAGCCTTATTAGGAGAGCATGAGATTACTCAGGCTTTATAGGTAAGTGAAACTGGGTTTTCTTTTATCAACTATCAGGTGCAACTCTGCTGGGGAGGTCCCTCATTGTTTACTTCTCCAAAGTAATAGAACACACCAAGCGCTTTCCATCGAAACCTTTGAATGACTCCACACTATCACTGTTTCCTGTTTACATGTTTGATTGAGGGCAGAAAACATACTGCTGCTTGCAGGATCATAACTCCAAACAACAGGATGCAAGGCTCTGACCCAAAACTCAGCCTGCACAGCTGCTCACCTTCCAGCGACCGGGGTACAGCCCAGGGATAGTGGGGCTTCCTGTCCATCTGGGTGGTTTGCCTTCAGCAGATAAGATGGGCATAACATCAGCTATTCTGCTCTGGATTCCAATATCAGTGCATTTTGCTTCTATTTGTGGCTTCAGCCACCCAGCCCTGGTTGTGCTGTTTGCAAGAAGTTTGGCAGCTGTCAAAAATGCAAATACTTTAAGGGGAATTTGCATAATTGTCATTGTTACTTTATTTATCTACTTCTACACTCCTGAAACAATCAATATTATGCTTATCATTTGTGTAAACAATCCAGAAACTAACACCTATTTTGTAACATTTCTGTTTTCTTTTAGTTTTAGTTACGGATTTCTGTTACTGTTCCTTCACATCCTGAGAGCTGGTAAGTTGAGAACCCTTCAGTTAAAATGAATTTGCCCCTCTTCGAAGTTTTTGGCCAAATAGGCGAATTACAATTTAAACACCTGCATGTTTTCAGCAAACTCATGAGAATTCCTCAATGAGATGTTCCTGTGGTACACATCAGGGAATGAAGATCAGTTTCTGCCTGTTTCCATATACAGACTAGCAAGGAACTAGCAGTTCCTACAGACTAGCAGTTTTACTCAAATTGCTCTGCTTGCTTCACAGACATCCCCACTTATTTATGTCTAAGCACCAACAGAAGTCCTTAGAAGTGGATGTTGATAACCAATCTCATGTACTTGCATCAAGTCAGTACTCATAATATGCCTTAATTATCCATTACTGTGTCGAGTGCCCAGAATTAGCACATCATCTACTACACTTCTAAACTTCACTTTCAGAATAAAGATAAGGTTAAAGGACGTCACCTGGTGATATTTAAGTATTTCTAGAGATGTCTCTCCATTCTTTCTTAATGACTAGGAAGCATGTAATGCCATCAAGGAAACTCCGTGTCCCCCAAAACAGGACAAACTGTACCAGTTTGTCTCAGTGAATGCTGGCTGACCCATCCTATAGAAGACCAGTAAAGGAGGTGCCTCCAGGCAATGCTTTTTGCAGCATCGCTTTTCCCACTGCTTCAAGGAGTTTCCCCAGGTCTGAGAAACATCCCTGCTGCTATTCAACCCTGCTGCTTCTCCCTGTGCCCAGGAAAGGTCATGGGCCTGGAAGCAGACACAGCTTTCCTCCCCACACTGTTTTTAAGCCAGATGCCCAACACTTCAGAAGTGGGTGAGCTCATTCTGAAACCACTTACTCACCAGAAGAAGAGGCTTCGTCTATCCTACTAGAGGCCTGGAAAAGTGCACTGAGAACCAAATATGGTACTGCCTATCTCAGGTGGCTCTCAGGGGCTGTGTCTAATGGACATGTCACTAGCTGTATATTGGTCATGGTAGTTTATTTGTTCAGAGGGTGACGCCTGTAGGTAATAAAAAATGTTAACAGTACAGATATGCCTGCTTTGAGACACACCTGGTTGTTTGTTGGTTTTTTTTTTTCACCTGCCTTTTTTATTTTGTTCTAAAAATGGCAGTAGCACTCTCTTATCTGTATTTCCAGTCCTTATGATTTCCCTACAGCATTTTTCTTATTCAAACAAAGTGACTATTGATGCACTTGGATTTGAGTATGTGTCTGCAGCCAGTTTAGTCTGACTGTCCTCCAGCCATGGGGCTGGGAACAATTAGACTAGTTGACCGTGGAGGAATAAATAAGCAGAATGCTTCATACTGTAAAAGGTCCCTTTGGAAAATACATAGGCAAATAGACACATAGAATTAGCCACTGATGAAGAGGAGCAGGTCAAGAAGGACCAACTGAAGTGAGCATCATCACTTGTTAGAATACAAATACTGGAGTCACTGAATCATTAAATCATTAATGTTGGAAAAGACCACTAAGATCATCTAGTCCTCTCATCTGTCTGCTGCCACTGTGCCCACTGCCCACGTCCCTCAGTGCCACATCCATACGGCTCTTGAACACCTCCAGGGATGGTGACTCCACCACCTTCCTGGGCAGCCTGTGCCACTGCATCACCAATCTTTCAGATAAGAAATATTTCCTAATATGCAATCCGAGCCTACCCTGGTACAACATGAGGCCATTCCCTTTTGAGTCCAATTGTGGTAGAATGTACATTAAAAAAAAAAAAAACTTTTTTTCATGCAAATTCCCCTTATTCTCCTTCTTTTTATTTTTGCAGTTACTGCGCTGGAGAAGATCATCAGTAAACCTGGGGACAACGTTACACTGAGTTGCATTTATCCAGGAAGAGAATTCAGCTTAGACAGTCTGCGAGTATACTGGCAAATAGCTGATGATGAAGATACAGAGCCATGTTCAGTAGTACATGCACTGATCTCTGGTCAAGACAATGAAAGTCTGCAATGCAGTCAGTTTAAAAACAGGACTCAGTTATTATGGGATAAACTAGGAGATGGCAATTTTTCTCTACTACTATTTAATGTCAGAAAGAGCGATGAACGTACATACCGATGTGTAGTGATGCAGACAATTGAATACACCAGAGTGATTCACCAGGAGCAAGTGGTTCTAAGCCTAGCAGGTAAGAACTGTTACTGCTTGCATGTGCTTGCCCAAATTCTAATTCTAGTGGTTTTAGTTAGTGCCATTTTCATAGTGTCTTTAAGCACGTACTAATGTTGGAAACGTATCTTTTGTGGGTCCCTTCCACCTTGGGATATTCTATTTTCTACTTCAATACTTTGCAGGAATGAAATTTACTTATTTTAAATGTTACAGATAGAGAATCTACAGTTGTAACAACCATTTATCCAGTGTTGTTCGCTTGTTTCTTCTCAACTTGTCATTAATATACCATACAGTCATTATTCTGAAATTGATAAATATGTCATCAGTATGCACTAACAGATAATTGGGTCACGGTAGTTTAGAAACTTGCTTTCATCCTTTGAAATTGGCATCAGCTTTCTGCCCTCCCAGCAGTTCTCACAGTACTTTGGCTTATGTACCAAGCCCGACAAATGTTTTCCTTTCAAGTTGTGAGGGTCTCACGTAACCCAGAGCTTCTGATCCAGAATTCATGTCAAGATTCTATATTTCCAATACATCTCAAAGTTGTGACAGTCATTTCCTTTTCCCTTTCTCTCCAGCTAGTTACAGCCAACCAATACTCAGTGGGCCTATAAGAAACAGTAACAACACTGGAGAAGAGGTGACTTTCATCTGCAGATCTGACAATGGATACCCTGAACCAAATGTTTATTGGATAAATAGAACAGACAACACACGCCTGTCTCAGTCAGGTTTTAATATCACCCAACATCCCAACGGCACTTACAGTGTTTTGAGCACACTGAAGGTTAAAGCAACTTCTGATATGCAAATAGAGTGCTTCATAGAAAATAAAATACTGCAGGAAAACACATCAGCCAACTGTAAGTTCCTCTGTCACAACTCCTGTTTTATAAATAGCTGATATATCAATCAGCATGGCTCTGTCTGTAAAGATGCACTAACAAGGGCATAAAAAAAAATGCAGTAGTTCCAAAAAAAAAAAAACACTGAGAAAGCTCAGTTTTTCCCTATCTTCTTAGCTATAGAATTTATTCTTCAAAAATAAACCTAGCACCCCATTGAGTATGTCCTGACAATAGTACTGAGTAGCTCTATTTTTCAAGGCAGTCACTAGACTCTACCTTTGGGTTCCTTGCATTAGATTACTCTTCAAATATTACCATGCAGTTGATCTGAAATACCTGAACTCTCTGTCTGATGGCTTTGTAGCACTCATATTTGCTTTGTGCTTTGTCTAGTTTTGAAGTTCTGCTTTCAGTCTCCAAAACTCAACTCAATGCACTGCTTAAAGGAGACCTGTAGCTAACAGTTACCATTACCCCAATAGAACAACACTTCTAGTATCGCAAGTGCAATAGGCTATTTACAGCTGACGTTAGCAACCAATAGGAGGAACACAAGTATTTAGGCACTATTTTTCACAAAATTTGAAAACTATTAAAAAACAAAAGCTCTAAAAAAGTTACAGCTACAAGATCAATAGTGAATGTCACAGTCCCTGAGTAGCTATGCTACTGAGATAAACTATTTGCAGTGGTAGAACTTCTCCTGAGGTGGCTGTTCAATCTCCTTGCAGTTCTTAGTTCTGGCTCCCACCACCTTCTTTCTCAGCTCTAGCATGCCGTATCCTGAGATTGGCAGGAAAGAAGAATGAAAATGAAGAAGGTGTGCAATATGATGACAATGGGGGGATGAAGTGGCACTGTATGATTATATTAACAAGTTGTCTAAGATAGAGATGGGCCTTGCTCAAAAGGAATACCTTCATAACCACAGTGAGAAGAATAACACAAATAATTAGTCCCTCAGGGTTGTTTTTTTTTGTGTGTATGTGTGTAAGACATAGTCACATCGTTGCCTGATATGAAATGAGCAAGTTTACAACTTATTGCATCCTTTTTCTATTTTATTCTTGACACAGACAAATCTAGACCAACCAATGATTCCAGCACAGGAAGTCATAAAGACCCAGCAAAAAGCGGACAAGGTGCTCATGCAGCTGCAGTTGTGTCAGTTGTTATTCTGATGGCTTTTCTGACTGTGTTAATCTGCTGGCTGCGGAGACGGAGATCCTCTCAACTAGTGTCATACACAGGTAATGAGGCCCTTTATTTGTCTGACTAAACCTTCAGGGAAGACCTGGGTGAAGTGGGGAAAAGCTCTTGCCCAGCTCCTGCAGGAGCTGGTAGAGGCCACGTTCTTCCTTCAGAAAGTTGAGCTGTGCAACTCTTTTCCAAAACATGGAGCAGTGGAGTTCAAGCCCAAAAATCTATCCTTGCTGAAACAATGACCTAGACTGTAAGGAAATAGAGCATGCAGCCCACTTTGCTGTCCAGTGAGCATTTACTACCCTCCCCCTCAACTTTGTAACTGCTGTGCAGATACTGTGGCAAAACTTGACAAATTGTTTTAAATGCCAATTCCTCACGCCCAGATAACAACGACCACTGATCATGTCAATACCCATGATAAAAGGGTTGCTCCCTGCTTTGCTAGGCATATCCTTGAAAGTCTTTTGCTTAGCTACACAGACAGATAATTTACTTTATGTCTATGAACTTGAGCCTGTACACAGCCAATTAAAACAAACAAATAAATACTAAGCACTCATTTCCAAGGAAAAACAAGGTTCAGACTTTCAACATTTTCATAATCAAGATGACAGCGTGTTTAACAATTCATTATATATAGCAGGGGTTAAAAAAAAAATTGAAAAATCCAAGACATTTGGAAAAACAAGCTCAGCACAGCCAACTAGTGAGTGCACAAAGGGCATAAAATATTTGCCTATTAATTTGGTAATTTTTGGTGAAACCAAAAGACCATTGTCTTTACAGAACAGACACAAAATACTGTGGTTCTACCAAAGCTTGTAATATTTGAAACAATAGAAAGCATAGTCTGCATTAGCAGATGCAGTGAATGCACCAATTGATAGTATCCAGCAGAAGCAAAATAACCCTTAAAAAGAAAAATGTCAAGAACTAATGTTGTAGTCGTGCAAACTGGATCAATGGTCAGTTGTTTTGCAGGCCCATCATGCAATCACAATCTGATTCACAAAAGCTGTGTTTGCTAAATATCAACAGACACTGCACTGTTTCCCACAGAAGGTCATGTAGAAAGAAGGATTACTTATATCTCTTCAGATAAGAAACAATTTCTTCTTCATTCCTATGTGTTGCATTAGCATAAATCCTAGCAGCTTGTTAAACATCAACCTTTTCCTCCTCTGACTTATACCAGGTCCTACGCAATTAGGTTTCTGGGCTTACCCGTACCTAGAAAAACCCTGACATAAATAAAAGTAAATATTTATTTTATATTGAAAGCTGCTATAGCAAAATTTGTTTAATAAAAACAAAATGAAGACACTTTGTAAACACTGTATTTTCCTTGGCACAACTCTGTACTGTTTGTGGAAGAGGAGGTGGGACAGCAGCTTTTATATTTTCTTACTATCAGAATCTGTCACACCTCCAAGGGCAATTTTCTGCCAACAGAGCTGTGGAAGACATTGAAGGGAAAGGGTGCTAAGTCTTTTGGTCATCCCAATTTGGAGACAACTTAGACCAAAACCAGAGAAATGATCACTGATGAAAAAATTGGTTGTCCTTGCCTTTTCCCCTCTAAACAATAACATACAGACAAAATAACAATCTTCTTTGGAGAGTCTTTACAGAGGACAATTTATTTATTGTCCTAACTCCATGGTCAACATGCTTTCAGGCACAATGGATTTAAACAAAGAAGATTTAAAATGCATGTTAGGAAAACAGCTTCCCTAAGGGAAATAGTTGAGCACTGCAACAGGCTACCAAGTCTCCATCAGCACAAGCATGCTGTTGGCCTTTTTTTTTTTCTTTTTTTCTTTAAACAACAAAGAAAACATGATAAATATCCTAGAAGTACCTGGTGCGTCACTGGGGCAAGAAGATTGTCTCTTGGAGAAATTCCATCTCAATTCAGCTGTCACCAGAGATTTTCAAGCACACTGTGTGATAGGGAGTAAGGCACTGCAGAGGTTGCACCCACCAGGAAGCTCTGCCATGGCATTCTGCTTTTCAACACTGGAATGTTTCTGCTACTGGTGATTTGACTATGAAGATCAGATTGCTTTGGGAGGTGGAATCCTAAATACTGCAAGAACAAGAATCATCTACTGAGACTAGCTGCTATTAGAAAGAAAAAGATTTTGGAAATGGGAGGAAGATGCAAAGAAGCCTAACTTCATCTCCATAGGATTTAGTCTCCCCAGCTGTGCATTGTAGTTGGTGGGGCAAGATGCTCCACTCAGGAGAAATTCAGACCTGGATCCAAAACTGCTGTTCTGACTGCTGTCCAGAGAGATCCCTCCACTGCCTGTAGAGCTGCCTCAGGAAGCTAGTTTCTTTTGGCTACATATAGGCTACATATAGTGCGTCTGATTTTTGGATGGTCCTGTGTGGAACCGAGAGTAGGACTTGATGATTCTTATGGGTTCCTACCAACTAGGGATATTCCATGATCTCTTTATCTGAGACTACCTTAAAAGAAACCAAAAATGCCACTGACATCCCTTTCTTTCTTTTCAGCTCATTCCACCAATTATAAAGGAAAAATAACACTAGGAGATGATTATTTATGTGGGCTTTTGTTGTTGTTGTTGTTTTAACTTTTTTTTTTCTAAAAATCAGTAATTTTGTTTTTACAGCACCTATCTAATAGGAACATCTGCCAACAACTTAGGCAGCTGGAGGTGCATCAAGAGGAGCATCACCCCTTGTCCCAGCAGCAGCATTGCTTGTAATACAAGCGACAGGTTTCTGCAGAGTGTGCCAAGATTGATGGCAAAAAGCTTCTTCAACAGAAGAAAAACCAAAGTCCATTGGATTCCTGTTCTGACCAGGAGCTGTGTCTCAACACCTGCTAACTTCTTCAGATGGTTTTCAGTGATAGCTGCCAGTGTTTTGAGCTCTTATGCTGGGGAAGAGCAGTGAGCCTCGCACTTAGCTACTCTGTTCTAGAGTCTCTCACCATCACCACTGAGGAATTTGTTTTGAGTACAAGTGGCCATATTTCAGGAGCATGGGAAGTTCTGTTTCCTTCTCCTTACGCTGACATTGACTACTGAATGTGAAAAGGCAGCTAAAAATGAGAAGGAAAAGAAAACTGAAGGACTTTCTACGAAGAGAGATTTGTAACTTTTTTCACCTTTCTCTATCTACAGTACATTCTGTCGTTGGTTTCACCAGCTACATGTTATTACGTACAGAATGAGCTAGACTATCTTTACCTGATCCCAATAAAATAGGTTTTGCCGTGGCTGGGTTAGGCACTGAATGTGTAAACAAAAATAAATCTCCTTTAAAAGGCACTTGATATTAAAATTGTATTCTTTACTGAATATTCTACCAAAAAGGAGACTTCAACTTGCTACAGAAGCTGGTGCTTACTGTGGAAAACAGATTAAAAACAGTGCTCTGATGTAGGGTTACCTCAACATATCTCTGCCTGGATGAAACGAGAAATCCATATTCAGGCTCTGTTCAATTCAGCTTGTCTTTATTTAAGGCCAGCAGCACCCAGGGAGAGTTTTGAACTGATTTTTTTTTTTATTTATTTATTTTTTTTTTTAAATGCTTCTTGTCTCATCCTTTCACCAAAGAAAAAGGAGTGCAAAGCAATCAATATGCTAACCATGAATGTTCTTGTCACGTTGATGGCTAAAGGAAAGAAAGGGAAGAAAAGTGAAGAACAGCATTTTCTTCCACATGCCATTGCCTTTGCCTTACTTGTTCAGCTCCGACTGAGCTGGAGCAAATAGATGAAGATAGTGAACAGTGTGACTGATAGCCTAAAATTTTGAAGGAGAATAAATCAATATTAGTCCTTCTCTGTTGGGGTGGGTGGTGGTAATGATTTTAATACTGAGTCCAGGAAAAACTCCTGCAGCAGTTGCTAGACTAAAATTCTACTATTTCTGCAGTCACAGCCTTGTTTGTCCTAGCTCCATATAGAGAAGGCTGTCCAGTGTCAACCACAGGTTAGGAAGTTTCTCTTTGTTTGTTTTAAATCAAGATCAGCTTTCAAATCCTAGTGAAGCAAAAAAAATTATCTTTTTCTCTCTTTGTGCAAAACCCATTTGGTGACACCTTCTGTTGAAACAATACCCCTATGTGGGCTCAGAGTTGGCTAACTGCACTGTCTGTATTAGGTAGGAGTCTCATGGGCTCAGCCTTTGTGACACTCAAGGGAAGGAAAAGTACAGCTCTCACTTGATGCAATCTGAGCTCACTCCCCGGTTTGAGTAGGATAGAAAAATTTTTAAAAAAGGTCCAAGCTATAACTAAATAATTGTTCATGTCTCCTGTCTGCAAGTAACAGTGTACGATAATGTTTTAAAGACATTTTGTCTATTCATGTTAGAAAAGCATTGTGTATTTGTTAACTTTTAATGTCTGTTCTTTTATTGCATAAAAAAAAAAATAAAAAAGCTGTTCTTTTATTTATTAATTCCATTTTTGCCATATCTTTCATTCCTATTCACAACCATAACATACCCTACCAGGCAGGACATTTAGCTCACAATATGTTTCAGATTAAGTAGACTTACAGCATGTCATTAATCTTAAGCATCCACTTTTTCTCGCTTATCTCTTGTCCATTAATCTAAGTGTTTGAAATCTTCTGAGCCCATATTTAATCTTCAGGCAAAAATCTATTCAGTGTTTGCTGAAGACAGAATGCAAGCTGGCGAACACATTTGAAACGTGACTGCCACCTGCACAGATGTGAGGGGCAGCCATTTCCTGGTGGTTCAGTGAGCCATTTTCTCACTCTCTATCCTGTGAAGTTGTTTTGGGTAACCTTTTTAGCGCCAACGTAACTGACAGAAGCCTTCTATAAAAACAATTTTCCTCCTTCGTTTTCTACCAGTACAAAAAAATCATAGTGCTTCAGAGATATAAGGGGTGACCTAGCAATCACTCCACAGTATGCTGTTGAGAAAATTTAGATCAGAGAAGTTCTTACTTTTGGCTTTACTTCATGACACATAGTGAATACATCTAAGAACAGCTTGCTCTTGCAAAATCCATACTTTCAACTGGTTTAAGTTTCCAGCTGTTTTTGGAGGCAAGAAAATCCAAGATGACAGCTGTTTGTTACTTGGAAGTTCTGTAATAACAGCTTGTCATCACATACTATGTTTATATTATAAATAAAAGCCTATTAATTCTTCTTTATGTTTCACTAAGTCTATCAACACAGTCAAGACAAGCTACAACAGAACGATGCTTCAGCTAAGGCACTATCAACTGAACTCCTCTAGGCATGCAAGTGGTCCTTTCCAAAGCCCTCAGATAAGAAGAAACTGATGAAACACAGAAGCTCTGCAAGCTTTTGCTACATCTTGCTCTACACCTTGAACAAGCGGAGCAAAAGCTGTGCAGTAGCTCAAAAATAGCACAAAGCCTGGGCTGGCTGACACATCCTTTGCTCACCCACCTTAGGAGCCCATAACAGAGCCAAGATACAAGGATCACTCCCACTTCTAGAACCAAAACCCTCGCTTCACTATCCCAAGCTGGTGTTGCACTTGAACATCAACATCATTTTATTTCCTTCCGCTAAAGTCACCAGCACACACGAATCCTACCTCCTAAGCAACTTAAACACCTTGCACAGAAAAGCATCGCTTCTGTTGTGCTGTGGGAAGACTCGAAGAAATGGACTTTCACAGAAAAGCGAAAGGTTTTCACTGTGGGATGGCTGGTAAACCACAAATGGAAAGCCCCGAGAGAAAACATACATTGCTACTGAGCAACCTAAATCCATCCTTAGAGTAGTTAGATTTTTTATTGAAATCTTTTAATTTGTGTGAGCTGAAGACTGAAAAATATTTTCCTTTTTTCCACTTCAACAACCATGTCTCTAGCCACTTTTACTCACTGCTCATATTACATCAGAAAACCTTAGTACAAACTGCTTTTGCAAAAAGCCAAGATGATTCTTCTCATATCTATGGCTATTGATTAATTAAAAAGACATGAAAGAAGGGAGACAAAAAGTCTGAACTTCTTCCAGAGCACTGTAGCTGCCTTTAGAACAAGGCGAACTCAAAGCACTTTTATCAATTTATATTGGACACATCCTTAGACAGCCAGCTCAGATCAGTATGACAAAATATCAGCAACACTGGAATCACAGTCATCTTGGGTGGAACGGACCCCAAAGCCCACTCAACCCCCATCTCTACCATGGGCAGGGCTGCCATTCACCATCAGGTTGCCCAAGGTTCCATCCAACCAGGCCTCGAGAGGCTCCATATTAGCAAATTACCAAAAGTTCTATTACAGACATTATCTTCTTGAAGTGCTTCTTCACTTTCCACATATATTCTGATGTTTCTGTGTACATCTAGCACTAGCTGCAGCTCAGGAAGTTGTTCTTTAATTAAAAATACATTAATGAATTCTCTTATCAGAATTCTGAGGAAAATCCAGTCCTGTCATGGCTGCCAATCTTCTGAACCAGTCAAGAGATCTGGCCACTGGCCAGAAACTTATAGTCCCTTCTGGTGAAATTTACTGAGTCTTTCTGTACAAAGTGGCCAGGAGCCAGCACTCCAGGAAGGTCCCATAAACTCCTGACATCATCCCACACAACTGTTTAACTTCAGGGTTTTGTTTGTGTTCAGTGGATTTAAATGTTCAGTCCATTCATGAGGCAGACCTGCCTGCTAAATTACTGCTCATGCTCATGGAACAGCTTTATCCAGCTGAGAGCTGGAAAAATGAAGAGAGGGAAAAATAGTGTTCATCTGCACCAGCCCAGTGAAACATGCAGTGTGGGAATGTTTACTTTTTTAGAACAAAGTAGGCCTTCAGCAGAGCTCTTATCAAGCATATATAATCTATCTGGCTGGAGTCATCAACCACAAGAACCATCAGGCACAAAGAAATCAAGCCAGTGCCTTTTGTGAGTGTTTTTGGCAAAGAAGCAACTGCTGACAAGATTCAGACAATGTGTTTTAACTTCATTTCTGAGCAATTCCTATCAAGACATAACATATCTGGATGGAAAATTTCTAAATGAACAAACATTCAAACAAACAGTTCCTCAGAAACAAAATTCGGCAAAAGAAAAGGTGATTGACCACTAAGCCCTCAGGCTATGTTTACTGCGTCAGCAGGCCTTCTGCCCTGGGAAGAAAGAGATCATTCATGTGTTACCTACTTGCCCTGGGAAGAACCAGTTGACCCAGTTTTTGCAATAAAACTTGCATGTCCCCATGCTGAACTCCTAGTAGCCCCACAGAATCCTAGGCATAGAGTTGTGCCCCTATTCACATGCTTCTCAAAAGCCTTTGGGGGTAGCCAGGGAAGGAAGGAATTTTTTTTTTTTTTTAAATAGTCTCTGAGCAGGAGGAGATCACTGAGAATGAGAGGCAATGGTCTCAAAGTGCACCAGAGCGGATTTCATTTGGATATTAGCAAAAAATTCTTCTCAAAAAGAACATGCCCAGGGAAGCGATGGAGTCACAGTCCTTGGAGGTGTTCAAGAGCTGTGCGGATGTGGCACTGATGGACATGGGCAGTGGACATGGTGTGATGGACTAATGGTTGGACTGGGTGATTTTAGAGGTCTTTTTCAGCCTTCTATGGTTGTGCATCCAGACAGATCCCAGGCAGGAATTTTGTTGTGAAGCTGGAAATGGATCCTTATCCCCTCTTAGGAAGGTCTAGCTTTAAAGCCCAGCACACTTATGCATTGCCTACGATATTTTACACAGTGTAATGAAGTCATAATCACTGCACACATAGATGCTGGGAAGGGATAAATCAGTCAGCTTGTAAACAACAAATAACCATAACATTTATCTATTAGCTGGAAACTCCATGCATGCAGTTAGCATAATTACTTTTGTGCAAGAACAGGATAAAAATAGAAAAAAAAAAAAAGGAATAGTTAAGGACCTTCAGAGATCAAATCCAGCTGCCTGATCACTTTGGGGCTAACCAAGACTTAAAGCATATTTTTAAGGCATTACTCAGATGCCCCTTGAAAACTGACTTCATGGGGCATCAACCACCCTGGTAGGAAGCCTGTTCCAGTGTTTGATCGCCTTCAGGGAAAAGTTGTTTTTCCCTAGTTCAGTCTGATTATCCTCTGGTGCAGTTCATTGCCATTTTCATGTGTTGCACCATGCTTGCAAGGAAAGGGTAGAGTCTAACCTTCCACTTTGCTTCGCTTCCTAAGGGAGCTGCAGAAAGCAATGAGGCCTCCTTTTCTCCAGATGGGACACCTCAGCCTGTCCTCACAAGAAATAAGCCTTTCTTACCAGTCCTGCTGCCCTTCTCTGGAAGGGTTCAGGGACCTTAACAGTACTCAAAGTGTGGCCACATCAGTGCTAAACACAGTGGGATGATTACCTCTTTTGACTGGCAGGTATGTTGATGCCCTCCAGCCAGCACTTAACATTATTTTCTGTATTCCTAGTTTGTGAGATACACTTTCCCCCTCAGAATCCTATTTTCAACTTCATTTCCTTTTGACTTACACATATGATCTAAAACCAAAGCCTTTTAGAACATTCATACAATGATGATTATATAATCAATGATGGTGATTAGAGCTGAGGCACATTCCTACACCAAGTAGTATGGAAATATTGTAATTTGCTACTTTTGCACTTTGTAGATACGTAAATTAATGCTCCATATACACACATTTAAATTTCTGTGATTAAATAAACTTATATTGCATTTGATTCCATTATACACTAACACATGTACCTCTGAGTAAAATGTTCCTTGCAGTGTTGAAACAGTTTGTTTTTACTTTTGTTCTTGTCATGCTTTTTTTTTTTTTATAGGAGATCAGGGAAGGTAAATGGAATGGAGCAGCATACTAAATGAAGGTTAGATTTTGCAAGATGAACAATACGGCTCCTGAAACAAACATCTGTCTTAATCTGAGAAACGGAACTGGCATAGACCATGCACAGACACTACTCCAATGCCACTGCTTTGTTCAGACATTTTGCTTTCAAGGGAGGACAGAGCTGAACAATACTCCCACACTGCACACCTTCCCCAAGACAAGTCAAAGCCAGCACTGCTATTCATCATCAAAACAAGTTCTCCATGTGTCTCTTTGATGACGCTCCCTGTAACAGTTAGCAAAACAGCAAGTTAAGCAAGTAGATATCAGAGCCTGCTTGAACATTCACACTAACAAAAAAATTGAGATTCCTCTTTTCAAATGTAGCTAAAATTGATTCTTCTCATAGGCAGAGGCCAGTGTGCTCTGGAGAAGTATTTCTTCAGGATTCTCCCATTACAAAGTGTTTGCTCAGTGGCATACTGAACATGTGCACATTGCAAACCCAAAGAAGATGTCTATGAGAAGAGGGTCATGCACAGAGAGCTGTTCTCTAGCATGCAACCGTTTCACCGCTCGTGCTTAGAAGCATGTGCATCATATTTGGCAAAAGTCACAGAAGGCACCAAACAGCTTACTTAGTGTTGCATAGACCAAGTTTTAAGCAAGTTGGATCGCAGTTGGATTTTGCAGTTTCTCTGCCATGTCAAAATGAAAGACACATTTCCCCAGTTAACTGTTCTGATTGCTCTTAAGGACTGCTGATAACATTGCAATGGCTGCACTGAAATTTCAAAATACTTTTCTCCCCCTGATGGAGAGCACAGGGTAGACATTCAGAGCATATAGAGTTACCAAGCCCGAGAAGAAACCACTTGTATTCCCAATCATTTTGTTACAGCCATAAATAACTTTGGAAAGTAACAGACACGACAGCAGATGGGTTGTCACCACCAGCTCACTCAGCTTCTGTCTATCTAACCAACCAGGCAAGGCCACATGCCACGTGAGCAGGGAGGAAAACAGAGATGCCTGCAGCAATATACGCATTCAGCTTCCCAGTCCTCCTTACTCTTCCCTAGGAAGCCTCAGAAGCAAAGAAAACCATGAACACACTCATAGAAATAGCAAGAATTGCTGAGCATTTGGCATCCTGAACACATGGGCATCCATCCACATCAACATGTGACACAAGAGCAGAAGAGACCTCAGAAGTACAAGCAGCTCATCAGCCAGCCTGGAAACTTTGTCCCTTAGGGGGGTCAGGCTGACAAAATAGCAAGAGATCAACATTGCTCTCATTCCTTTCTCACAGTCAGGCTCAATTTCTGCTTGACCATTCAGGTCATTAAGGCCTCAATCATGTATGTGTTCATGCCATACATTTGTTATTGTCAGGACATAGAGGAACATTTCTCATCTGAAATGACAACACTGCTGACTGTCGCTTCTTCATCTGCAAATGATTATACTTCATTTTTGCTGCTGCATAACAAAAGGACTTCAAAGTTGTTTAAATGATTCAATAGCCAATACAGGCTCATATTTCTTCACATCTGTGTCTTCCCTCACCCTTAGTTAGGAGCCCTGGCCATGTAACACAAATGGACCACATTACCTCTAATCAGTGGAAACTACTGAAATTAATCACAACTGGGAATACTTCTCACAGGTTGGAAAGCTTTCTTCTACAGCTGAACTCAAAACACCAGTTAAAGTATACAGATCTGAATGTTCACCAGCCCAGCGTGAGTAGCCTTTGTTCCCACCTGGACTGAAAAAGTAGTAAGTTTAGTAAAATGAAATCAGAGATTATGAGAATTGCTGCCTCATTCAAAAAACTAACTTTCTTGTCTTTTGCTTGTAGTTCACACTTTCCTTCTAACATGAACCTGACTGTATCACTTAGTTTACTTGACAACAAAGGGGAGGAAAGGAAGAAAAATCCCATTTTATTGATAACACCAGGTAACATCACCAGTGTTAATGATTAATTATGCATAACAGCCAAAGATGTGTGACTTACTTTTCTGGGGAGTAGTCTGCCAGCAGGGCCACAAGTTAGTATGACTACTAACACAAGGGGAAGATAAAAATAAAAGAGGAAAATTGCAAGGTTACAACATGCTAACATAGCACTCAAAGAAAAATTGCCCATTCCTTGCCTGCTGTACAGCATTACATCATTAAATTTTAGATTCCAAGCACTGGAGACTAACATAAACTCTCCCTTCGTTCTCCCATTCATCCATCCGTACATGGTCAAAATTTCTAGTTCAACTTGAAAAAACATTTAATTCATAGTGTGCAAGCAGAAGTATAGCCAACTATATTTTGCAACAAAGCTAGAAGTTTTCTAAAGTGGGCTTTTGCATTCTTTGGAAAAGGAGATTATGTTTTTCTTCCATTGAGAGACTTTCAGTAAATACAAAGAATACCACAACCACCAGGGAAGAGGCAGAAAAAAAAAATTAAGAGGTTTATACAACCTAAAAGCAATGCACAGAAAAGCTACTGCCTTATTGAATGTCTCCAAACACTGAATTGAGTAGTTCCAGAGACTAAAAATCAGGATATTAGGAGCAATGATCTTTAATACATGAATCTGCTTAAATATTTTATGTCAGACTCATAGCTCATCTCATTGTATTTGTGTTCTGTCCATCCCAACAAACACAAAGTCAGGCAAAAGAGCCAAGAGACCTGCATGCATGATCAAGAATCTTATGTCAAAACTCAAAACAAAAAAGGAAGCCTACAAAGGGCAGAAAGAAGGATGAGTAACCTGTGAGGAAGACAGGAGACATTGTTCAAGCATGTAAGGATGAAATTAGAAAAGCCAAATGCCATTATTAAATTAACAGCCACAGATATCAAATGCAACAATGACTCCTTTAAGTACATTGGTAAAAAAGAAAAGCAAGGAAAAGAAAAATGTGGGCCCACTGCCAAAGGAGACCAGAGATCTGGTTATAAGGGACATGGAAAACGTTGAGGTATAAATACGCCTTCTTTGCTTCAGCTTGTACCAGCAAGGCCAGCTTTCAGGAATTCTAGGCCCCAGAGATCAGAGGAAAAATCCAGAGTAAGGAAGAAGTGCCCTTGGTAGAAGAGTATCAGGTCAAGGAATGCCTATGCAAACTGGAGTCCATAAGGATTCACTCACAAGCGCAGAGAGAGCTGGCTGATATCTCTTTGAGGTCACCCTTAAACAGCCATAGTTATTAAGAAAAAGTACCTGGTGACTGAAGGGAAAAAAAAGTGGTGCTGCTGTCTTCAAGAAGAGCAAGAAATAGGGCTCAGGAAACTACAGGCCAGCCAGTTTCACCTCCATCCCTGGGAAGATAATGGAGCAGCTAGTTCTGGAAACCATTTCCAAGCACATGAAGGACAAGAGCCATTAGTCAGTGTGGATTCACCAAAGGGAAGTCATACTTGACTAACCCGATAGCCTTCTAAAATGAAGCGAGCGGCCTGGTAAACAATAGGAAACCAATGGATAGTGTTTGCCATAACTAGAGTAAGACTGAACATAATTTCCCATCATCTCACAGGCAGGCTGTTGAGGTCAGGGCTGGAGGATTAAGGAACAAGTTGGTCGATAACAAGTGGAATATCCCAGGGTCAACATTAGGCCCTGTCTTTTTCAATATCTACATTAATGATCTGAATAATAGGGAAGAGTATTCCTTCAGCATATTGGTTGAAGGAACAGAACAGATAGGAATGGCTGATACACGTTAGATGGGCATGCTGACTTCTATAAAGAACTTGACACACTAGAGGAATGGGCTGACAGGAACCTCAAAGTTCAAAGAGTGGAAAATCATGCATCTGGAGAGGAACAATATCAGACACCAGCACACGTGTTGCCAACATGTTGAGGGAGATAATCCTTCCCTTCTACTCAGCACTGGTGAGGCCACACTCTGAATACTGGGTCCAGTTCTGTGCTTCCTGGAACAAGACAGACATGGACATACTGGAGAGTCCAGTGATTGGCCAGTAAAGTAATTAATGGACTGGAGTACATCTTCTGTGAGAAAAAGAAGAGAACTGTTCAGTCTGGAGAAGAGTTTAAGGGAGGATTATATCGAAGTCTATAGATACCTGAAGGAAGGTAGCAAAGAGCCTGGAGTCAGGCTTTTTTTTTCCATGGGTGCCTAATTCCAAGAACAAGACAAATAGGAACACAGGAGGTTCCATGTGAATACAAGGAAACATTTCCTGCACAGATAATCAAACACTGGCACAGGTTTCCCAGAGAGGCTTTGGAGTCTTCCTCCTTGGAAGTATTCGAAAGTCACTGGAACGACCAGTTCTAGGTGCTCTTTCCAAAACAAAAAGGTTGCATCAGAGACTTTCAATATCAACTATCCTGTGATCCTGGATGAGTAATAGTTGGATTTTTAGAGAACTTCAGTAAATTGGTCAGCCATAACAGCAATCTCCTTCAAGTAACTCAATTCATTCTGAGTTTAATGGGACTGTATTGAAGAAAGAGAATTGAAAGTTTAAAATAAATAAATAAATAAATAAATAAATGTTAAGCAAGAAAAATCACCCTCATTCAGTAATTCAGTCCGCTGTCAAAATAAATAGTTATAAACCAATTCTACATTCTTGCCAGCTAAACTTTTAATTTCATACTTAACTACACTCACTGTAGCACTGTGCAACACCAAACAACTGCAATGCACCTTTTTTAACTGGAATTTACAAGCTTCAAAAAACATACCAACATGGTTTATCCTTGTAAGCACATCAACTTACCAAAAAAATCAAATTAAGTAATAGGCATGTTTCCATGCCCAGCAGCCACATAGCCTTCATTTCAGATCATTGGAAGACACATATGTAGGACACCTTTCATATATTGAAGAGTTTTGAGAGAGAATGCATTGATAATCCAGATCTAAGCAGCCTGATTTACTGCCAAATTTAGTGGTCAGTAACTCTGCCCATGACAGAGGGATTGGAACTAGATGATCTTTAAGGTACCTTCCAACCCAAGCCATTCTTATTCTATGATCTGCTGCCTATTTATGTAAGATAGAAGTGCATCAATTAAGTGAGCAAGTGATGGAATAAAAGAGACAGGATATTGAGACACAATGCTAGAACACAGCAGCATTTCAGTTCTCAGGATTTTTGTGCTAGAAAACTTTTGTGCTTTATACTCCATCACAATGTTAGTACACTTCTTCAAAGACCAAATTCAAGAAAAAACAGAGTATTTACTGAAATAGGACTTGATAGGGTAGGTACTAAAAAAAGGCTACTGAAGTCAATGAACACAAAGTCTTAGTTCAGCTGATGTTATAAGGTTATGTTCGGTTGCATAATATTTCAGAAATGTTCCAAAGCACACAAGAAAGGAATTAATATAAGAAACACTCCAAAATCTTGAACTTGGTTATAGAATTATTTTCTTTTACTTGGAGTTGGACTTGCCCGAGAGACCGATTTCAGCAGTTTTGTTAATATGGACAATGCTTCTGCTTTGTTTCACGTAAGAGCTCTCTGAGTACTTTTCCATGACAAAATAAGCCTTCAGAAGAGCAAGAAAAAAAAAAAAAAAAAGTATTTTTCTCATTACATAAACACAATTATAGATGGTTTCACGATTTATCAGGATTTTATTCTCAGAATTATTCTAGTGTTGTGCTTCAGTGCCAAACTTGAAGGCACTCCAAAGAATTTTCCTCTGAGTTGCCTTAGCACTCTCTGTGAATGCAAGATGCATCAGCCATTCAGAGCTTTCCAAAAGTGAAATACTTACAATCATCAGCAACATAAAAAAGAATAAGTTATTCCACTACAGCATAATGTGTGTGAGAAACATGATATTGCTGGAATATTATCATGAGGTTGACTTATTTATCAAGTATTACTTATCAAACCATGAAGTAGGGCATGGTTTGGGTTGTTCAGTTGTTTGGGTTTTTTTGGCTCCTCACAAAGGGAAACATGACCTCCTAGAGTTTCTTTGATTATTTAATGTCTGGCTTGATACTAAAAAAAAAAAAAAAAAAAGACAGATTTGTACAAAAAAACTGCTTAAACTTTGGTGTATGAAAGTTGAATACTGATATTTAATTTCATCCATCATCAGTAAACTCTTTGCTTAGTCTAAATGGAGGAAGATCTGAAATGGAGGAGAACACTGTCTGGAATGCTAGTCATTTCAAATCAGTTTGCATGCCTTTTACAGAACGTTTACACAATGTGAAGTTCAACACTAGCAGTACATTATTGGGCGCATGTGCAACACCTATATCAGAGTATAGATGCTTTAAAATAAACAAAAGGAGATGTCAGAAGGACTAAATTCAATGGTAGGACTACCCAGAAATCTGCAGAGAGGATAACTAAGCAGACTTTAATCCATTTTTTCATTTTTGAAGTTCTGAATTGTACAATAACACAGTTATGCGCAACAAAAACCTCAGTGAAGTGATGGCTTCACTATGTGATGGCAATCACAAAGGAAAACTTAAAACTTATCATGAAACAACACAGCAGAGCACACCAAGTACCCCCATCCAGGATGGCAGCCCAGCAAGAGAAGCAGGAGATCCCTCAAGGAGATGGGCTTTTTATTTTTATTTTTCTTAAAACCAAGATACACTGAAAAAAACAAGAACTAGTCATTGCTAGTTCTTGTACATTGAAAGTTGAAAGGCATTGAAACTGGGATCATATTCAGAGTAAGAAATGAACTATTTTAGTTGCGTATTTCTTTTATTTATTTATTACTATGATTGAAAGGCACGCCTGGAAACAGTTTCTATGTTCGGATGCACTGGACATTAAGTATATTTAACATCAATTAAAACCAATTACCAGATAACTGTTTTGTTCATTTATTTTCACAACCAGAACAAACAAGAAAATGTTTTCTTATGTAAAGAACCAAAGTCTCAAGTACCTGAGCTAAGTAGCAAGGGCTGTTTTCAGAAGCATTACCAAAATCCTTTCCTAAGCACGTTCTAGCAACACGTTCATGAAAATAAATGCTTCTTGGTATAGATGCACATTTCAGAGGACAAGAAGTAGATAACCTTTCTAGAAAATGCTGCAATACCAGAACATTGCACTATCACAAGCAGCTGATGCTTCAGTCCATTAAGTGAAATCACGAAGTGTGTGCCACTAAGAACAACTCACCCAATGTTTTCCTATCACATACTCCCTCATCCTGTATTTTAAATAAATTAAGTCTCAGGACAACTCCACACCACCAAAAGGGTGCAGATTGATCTTCAGCAGTCACATCATCTGAGACCTATGTCATATTCTATGGATCCTCTCTCTCTGTATGCCACATCAAGACTTGTGATCTTCAGGAATGCTTTCTTATCCCGGCAACATAGGGCTTGTGGTAGGCAATGAAAAGAGGAAAGGCGGAACAACACTCCAGAGCTTTGGTTATTTTGGTGCAATGGTTGCTAACAAGATTGACATCAGCTGAGCTTGCCATAGTGAGCACCCTCAGTAATTCCCTTCCTTCCTCAGCAGCCAAGAGACTCAGCCTACATATCTGAGTCACTGCTTCACATCCTGCCTTGCTTCAGCACTTCCTTATCTAAAAGCAGAGGCTCCTCGGAACAGCAGATTGAACTTGCAGCCACTTCAAACAGAACAGCGAGAAATCCCAAGTAAGTAAGATACCAGGTTTTCTGACTTGTATTAGAACTGCAGTAGCTATGCCTTTTTGGCTCATGTCTTTTATAACTGCTTCAGACAACGTGGATGCAGGGAGAAAACACCTTTTTCCTTGTTATAAAATAGCAGCTTGCTGGAGACAGTGTACAGTTTGAATGGTTTCTGGTTTAAGATTTCCTGCTCTACAGCTTCACGCCCTTCAGCTGCTGGCAGCTGCAGTACCCTTGTGCATTATGCTGAAATGAAAAGTGAGTCTAACGCTATAGGTAAAACAAACAGCAGCCTTCATAGCTGTCACCTTACACCCCAAAAGGCATCTCAAATTAACTCAGTCAATTGGCACAGTTTTGCCTTTGTTGCGGCTCTTTGTCTTTTATTATCCTCAGTCAAAAAAGCAACATACCGGCAGGAGTGACTGAGCAGTTTAGTGAAGTTCAGAAAACGAAAGCTATGCTGCACGTAATCATACAGTACCTCAAGGCATCAGCCAAGAAAGAAAAGGCTCAAACAAGACTTCCAGTATTATTAATCACACCAAAAATGAAATCTATTGTAACTTTTCAGGTTCTGAACAGACTGTTCACAAGCTGGCAGCGTATGGAGCTATTAAGGTGCTATTACCCAAGGAGGGAAACAAGCCCCATTGCACTGAGCTGCACATACACATGCACAACACCTGCACCATGACATATCAGTTGGTAGCCGCCAAAGAAATGACGTGCAAGAATAAAAGTACAAGAAACAGGGTGAACAAACGGTGTAGGTAAAGCCTTGCCTGTTATAAGTGACCGTGGTTTTTATGGTGAGCATTTATGAACTTTGGAAAGTAAGATAAGAGACTGCACTACATGCAGGTCTCAGAAGAACTTGTTGCTACTGCACTACATGCAGGACTCAGAAGAACTTGTTGCTATTTCATTTTGATGAAAAGTTTTTAAAATTCAGTTAATATAAAGAAATGGAACCACAGATGCACACAGAATTCCACAGAGGAGGGCATTTAGGACTATCTTTTCCCTTTAAAATCTACTTGTATTCTTGTTAGCTTATCCCTTCTCCAGAAGGGACAGTACTCCCCAAAGATAATGCAGGGAGGGAATAAGGTAGAAGATAAATACTGGAAAAATACAAAGCAACCGATGCCACAAAGCCAAATTTCTCCCAAGTCTGTGTGAACATGGAATTAGGGCAACTTAAGAGCCAGCCTGACCCAGACAGTTTTGCCTTTGTGAAGACTAAACTGACAGAAGTATTTCAGCAACTGACTAAAACTGAATCCTGAGGGCACAGTGAAACTATACAATAGGTTTTGGTCTTCATCAAAACAAAAAGAGTTACAGAACAATTAAGATTAGAAAAGAGCTTTAAGATCATTTAGCACATCCAAAGCTTGCTACTGTTTTCAGCTGAACTTGATAGCAGAGGTGTAAGCAACGTAAAGGCAGAGATCAGCACAGATGTGTTCTTCTCTAAGTCTATCCCCATGTTAGTGGCTGAAGTCAGATGTAATAAACTGCTTCTTGTGAGACAGGGTCTCTGGCTGCATGCCCTAGTAAGTCTGAAAGAAGCATGCATCCTTCAGTCATTGCCTGTCTATTCTAGAAGGACTAGAACACAAGTCCTGAAGTACAAAAGTCTCAGTGTACCTATTGATCTCTAAGAATACAGATTGCCTGGAATAATCCTATCTTCCTCCAGTACGAGCAGTTTAAGAACAATAATTACAGAGAGCTCAAGAACTCTGAGCTAGACCAGCTCCAGGCATGGAAGATTTGGCTTCATGCATGTTGAATTACACAACCTCTTACTAGGATGTGACTGCATTCAAAGTTCAATTTGGACTTCCTAAGAAGTCCCAATATCCCAGACCTAACCTCCTTCTAGCCAGAAGGTTTTCATTCCCATCTGTGGGTTACCACTTGTTTTTGTTTTTGAAGCAGCCACAGAAAAAATATTTCCCCACATGCAAATCAGAAAAGCTCAACCCAACATAGCTTTTTTAGGTGGAGCATAACAGCATCTCTAGCAACAGATACTGCTTCAGTTCAGCCACTGCCACAGTGTACATCTCCTTCAGATGGTAGGGAGAAGCCATCCCTACAGATATAGAAGCCTTAAGAGCTAACACCAGAAATTATTTCACTTAGAAGGTACTAGTTTTCAAGTTGTTTTAAATTATTTCTACAACATGATTTTGCAGATATTTCCTCCTCCCACCTCACCACCCCACCCTTTGCCCTCCAATGCCTTCTTGTGCATATATTAAGTTTCAGCTTTTTATATTCCCCCCCCCCCATTCCATTTTCCTGCAAGCTTGCCAGAAGCACCAAGCACGATGAGTTTAAGGAGACAGCTCTTGGCTTTCTTTCTCGAGTTTATGAATCAAGTTACAGTTAGACTTTACAACTATTTCTCAGCTAAATATGTTTGAAGGCAATCTTTTTTCCTCTGGCTTCCCAGATGTTATTTCCCAACCTCTAAGTTTCCCATGCTATGCATTGCCATGTGCTTAAGATCAGAGCCAACAGCTGTTTGTAACAGCAAGCTTGCTTTCAGGCTCCCATCTAAGCACCCTTGCCAGGGCAATGTCAGTTGCCACCATGATTAGAGAGCTACTGGCACCAGAGCCAAATTGATCCTTGCCAGCACATCTGAGAAGAAAGAATTTCTTTATCTTGACCTCAGGAAAGGGAAGAGCATCCAAAACTCTCTAGATATCCCTTGCTGATGCAGCCAAGTTTGAACTAAGGTTGCTTTCTTAAAGATTCCTTTAAGATTTCCAGGGCTTGCAGGGAACTATTGTGTTTTGCTTTCTGTATCTTTGTATATATGCAAATTTATTATTGTATACATCAGCAGAACCAGCAGGTTTTAGGTACTCAGCTTGGCCAGAGCTGATGCTGTTTCTGATTGTAGCAGACAAACAGCACTGACCTGTACCCAAAAACACATGGATTTTGTGATTGTCATGAACTCCTACTGCATGTTCAAGAAAGGGCCTTGAATAGTGCCTAATCTTCACTGTTCATCTCCACATCCTCCACCGGAAATACCCGTTCAAGAGTTCAAAAACAGGGAGGTGAAAGGAGGGGTAAAGATGCCCAGAAACATTTGTGAACCCAGAGATGAGAGGAAATTGCAACAGGGAGCGTCTCTGCTTCTCCAGCTCTACCACACATCAACAAGAGCCAGGATGTTACCCTAATTCACTCCCATGCACTCCTCGCAGTCATATTAATGCTCCCTGTCTGCCTGGGCTGCAAGCATTGTTTTCTTTGCAGCTGGCACAGTTACAGCTAGTTAGCAATGCTGCTGCCTGGGGCAGCTCAGCATTGGGCACAAGATAAGCACACACACAGCATGCAACCACACAGTACCAGTCCATTATCAAAATACACAACACAGGCAAGAATACTGTCTCAGACATCTGCACATCCTGTAGCAGCTGCACTGGAGTTCTGTTTCCAATAGGTTTTTGAAGACAGTATCATAATACATAACTCAGCAGAATTTAGAATACCCTTTAATGGCTTCTACTGGTTCCTACAGCAAAACATTCTTTCACAGAGTTGGTTTCATTTCATTTTTTTGTTTCTTACCCCCACCCCAATGAGGTAAGTATAGACTCTTGCTTGACAAAAGACTGCTACATCCAGTTGAGAGGACTGGAATGAGAGCCCCTTGAGGTACCCATGTTATGCGCATCTCTTCTTTTCCCAGTGTCCTGCTGGGAGGGAGAAAAAGAATAATTTTGAAGGTAAAAGGATTCTCTGAAAGAGTCTCATCTGCAAGACTCTCATCTGTATTATAGCTGTGTCAAGCTAGTGAGCAGGAGGTCAACATTTCTTCAAATTATTAAAACCTCTTACCCATTTTACTACTATCTTTCCTATTTATTCCCTCCTCACTGGGGAAAAAAAAAAAAAGCACATTGATTTTCAGTGGAACATTGTCATCCACTCAGTAAGCATGCTGCAGGGAAACTTAATTCCATAAAAACTCTTTGGCCCACAATGCAGACATATTAAGACCAAGAAGTGCAACAATGCCTTGGTAAACAGTCAGTAAACCGACACCAGAATCTGGCTGAACCACACCCTGAATGAAAGCCCAATCTTCTCAAATTAAAACTACCTAATTAAAGAGCTAACAGTGTTTCGTGGCTCGTTGGCCTGGGGGATTCCAATTTCCTCAAAGAAAAAAAAAATATATTTTTGCCCCTCAAAAAAATCACCCTCCATACAATTCATTTCACCCTTTGGAGACTTCAGTACAGCTACATGTTTCATGGTAGTCATGGTATGACATCATCACATCAATTTAAATGCATCTTCTGGATGGTTTCACAGCTATAGCTGAACATTTTGATTCAGATTCAGAAGTGACATACAGTTCTACTGGCCCTACTTCATCCCAGCTACACATCTGTTTCACATGCCAGAAGGCAGAGAAGGATTCAAGTTAGGATAGCCTTGATCAAGTTTTAGTTTTATCATCATTTGCCCTCACCCTTGCTTCTTTTCCATGTCAAGAGGAATAAAGCAGATTCTACCCACAAATTCCTTCCGTCAAGAGTTATCTCTGATGGATGTTACCATACTACTTCAGTTCCAGCCCCCCTTGCATTTGCAGCCTGAAGTACAGGAGAGTTTAGGAGGAACAGCTTTAAGGGCTGAAGCAATACAAGCCATAGCCAAGCCCACCATCAGCTCACTTACCCCATTTAGACCAGGGCCAGATGGTGGTGTCTTAGACCAGGCTCTGGCATCAGAGAGGTTGCAAATGGTGTACTCAGACATTTTGCCTGCCCTGAACTACTGTTTACAAGCAAGGTTTCTTCAGTTCCTAGGAGCTCTGCCTTCCACTTTTAGAGTGGCTCTAAAGAGCCCACAGTCCTTGTCCAGCTGCCACTTCAATTTAATCTCCTAAATAACTGTTTACAGCTCGAATTAAGGGTTAATGAAAGACCAACACATAGCATTCTTAGTCCAGCCCCCTAAATAAACAGTCACAGATGCACCAAGATCAGCTCTGAGGACCTCATAAATCTGGAGACTGTAAGACATATGAGCAACAAATTGAGATTCTTCAAATCCTAACCAGTGGAAAGACAGGGACCCAAGAGCTTCGATACGGAAGCATGAGATCAGTATTAAACTTCTGAAGATTTTCATAAGTGCTCAGAGGAAGTCTTCAGAACTAAGCCATCTGAAATTTACATAGTTTTACTGCTTTCTATGAGTAATTTTTCTTATTTAAACTCATAAGCATGCACTCAGTTTAAACAGAGAGCACAGTACCAATCAGATCCAATCATTGCTAGCTTGCTTTCACTGGCATGTAGTAAAGACAGGGGAAAAGGAACTTGTTTCATAACAATCTCAGAGATAACAGACATTTGTGTCTACAAAAAGGGCAGCAATGATGTTTAATGATATTTAAAAAGGTGCTCAAGGATGAAATACTTCATTTGCATCTGTAGAGATGGCAGCTGCCAGTGAAGTCAGTACAATGCCATAACAATGTAAACTTTGTACTTTCGTGTCCAAGGCCATCACAACCTTTTTCCTGTGAGAGGTAGGAATGCAGTAGGCAACATCTGCCAGAGTTCTGTCAACAATTCTCACTTTCCCACCTGAAATTACAAGACACAGCTTGGTTAAGCAGTAGGCAATCTCCCTATCCTCATCATCACAAATTCATCAACTTAGGTTCATAGAATCATTAAGGTTGGAAAAGACCCCTAGGATCACCTAGACCACCCATTCACCTGCCATCAATGTCACCCACTGTACCATACCCCTAAGTACTACATCTATTCCCTTTCCTTAAAAACCTCCAAGAACAGCAACTCCACCATCTGCCAGGATGGAGCGGTGAGTCACTGGAACAGGCTGAGAAGAAATTTGTCCTGATATCCGACTTGAAGTTCTTACTGAATGCATTGTCTCTTTTTACTATGATGCAAATACAAATGGGAGGAATCCTGCCTTTCCAGATCAATTTCTGTGAAGTTCAGACTACAAGTTCAGACATTTCAGTGAGTCTTCAACTTGTGTCTTACATTACAACAAATACCCAGAACTTAAGTTTTGGCCACCTTCAGAAGATGGGTATTCACTAACCATCACTGGTTAGAGAGGACATGGATTCAAGTAGCACAGCTGTGGCAGGCAGTAGTCCAGGGGACATCCAGGGCACACATCTCTTGCCAGCAGCAGGAGGAAGCTCAGCACTAAACCAAGTGGTCTACTAAAATAACAAAAGCACACCTGGATACAGCTTTGTTAGTCATCACCATAGAAGTCCCTAAAATCTCCCTAAAATCTGATGGCAAAACAGAGAAGCAAGCATTTACTTTAGTTCTAACAGCTGTAGGTTGAATTCTGTTTTCAGAGGATTTGACTTTATCCATAAAACACTCAAAAGCACTTGGAGATGTTCGAGACAAGACAAGCTTTCAATCCTAACAAAGTAACTAGTGCACACTACAAAGTGTCAGAGACCCTCTCCAGATACAGGCTACCTTTATGCTCCGCGTTTTGTGCGTGGATAAACACAACTTAAAAGGTTTTGGCCAATGATTTTAAATGAATCTTTCACAAGGACTGAATTAAGGAAATTAATCTGTTTCAAAAGAGTACTGGGAGTTTTTTAGTTAGAGAAACCTGAATAAACCACAGAATTCTCTCTAAAGAACACAAAAATAACACAAGCACTTATCCCTTCAAATAGCATGCTACTTGTCTTGCACTCGCTTACAGAAAGCAGGGCTGTTTGCTGACGTTTGCAGTCCTCAGAATGCATATGATTAACAGAGACAAGGTGTTATAACATGCTCACTTGATTTGGGTAAAATACACTTTAGGAAATCACTGAAGTAGACACAGTCAGAAGATAGGATTGTGCACAGTTTAAGAAATACCACAGCTGGGATGCCCAACATCTTTTTAAGTCACGGCTTTAGGATATTTAGACAGAAACATTTGAGAAGGCTGGCCCTTAAACTACAAAATCAACCTGGATTTTGGGTGGCCTCCCGAATGATGTATATTTGCTGACAGTATCAGAGAAGATATTCAAGGATGCAGAGTTACACCATGACATAATCAGAGATGAGAGGGGCTCAGCCACTCTTGCTGCCATGAAGCAAAGAGGAAGAAGGGCTGGGAAGGGGTAGGAAGGGGTAAAGAAACTATGGAGAAGCTGCCTCCAGCTCCCAGAACAGCAGCTGCCAATCCTCACAACTTAGTGGCTCCTTCCTTAGACTCCAGCTGCTTCTCAAAGAGTGCTCTAGGTGCCTGCCTCCTGTGCAGGATGGAAGCTGCAGTTGGCAGAACTGTAGAAGCATACAAACTGTATCCCTTAAACATTTGAGGTGATTTTGCTTTAAAATCAACTCACTGATTACAAATGTATTTGACAGCACCTGAAATTCCCACCTGCTATGGATGATAATCTCATTTAACCACAGAATTTACCTAATGGAGAAAGGTGAGGCCTAGAGAGCAAACAATAGGTCATGTTACATACTGTCAAAACTGCAAGCCTTATTTAGGATGCAGTTTCCAGATCCTCAACTTTCAGTTTATGGCTGGTTGGAAATACAAAGTAAAGTTAAGTTTACCCAACTTTCACGGGGGATTTCCTATAATGAAAGTGAAGAACCACAGAGAGGTCAGGTTGGCCTTTCACAGCACGAAAACTGGTGACTTGGTGCAAACGGCTCCTCTTTCTTTTCAAGTCACTATTTACCTTCACATTTAAAACAGCAAAGTTTTAAAACTTAACACGAAAACTTAACATAAACTTAAAGTTTTTTTCAGCATCTCTGACATCAAGAAGGGCTAAGTTTGATGGATAAGAGAGAGACTGCAACAACTACCTATGCACTGCTCTACTGATATGTGTCAGATTTTAATACCTCACCAGCAAGCTGCATTTATAGCAGAATTGTACAGTGTTGATCCAGTGACTCATTACTAAGGCATTTTGGGCCCAGAGCCACATCTGAAGTAGTCTCTGCTAAAATGCTCAGGATGACCCCCTGGTCTGCTACTAGATCATCGGATGCCACTGCAACACGAGACATCTGGGTAGCATTCATACACTTGACAACACGCTTTCACCTATGGCCTACTTTCAGATGACAAATATCATGCTCTGTTGTGTTAAACATGGTAATTGGTGAAAGGATTTTGTCATCACAAATGAAGCAAGCCTCTCTTGAGGAAATGAAACAGTTTACTAACAGAGCTCCCTTATCACTGAGGTATATTATCATAGAAGAGCAAGCCAAAGACCACTTTAAGACTGCTCCCCGCCTTGTCAGCAACTTTCAGGACTTAAATCCCCCCCCACATAGTTCTTGGGACCCTCATTTTGCATATTGGGTTCCCAACTTCTATATAATACATTCAAAAAACTAGCTAATCTTTTCTCTCACAGCCCAGAGACATAAGTACCAACTAATAGTTCAAAGATGCAACTCGTGTTTTACAGCCCGTTTTAGGTTTTTTGTTTGTTTTGTTTGTTTGGGAAAAATGAAGGTTTTGTGATTAACTAGAGCACCATTCTAAACTCCACCTCCTCCTCCCCAGCATCTGTTGTAACCCTTAGAAGTGCATTTCAAAAAATTAGGAAAATAAAATAGAGGAGATAGTTTGCACCACTTTCAGGGTGATGGAAAACACAAAACCAGAACAATCCTATGAATTTAACTCATACAAGAGTCCAAAAAAATTTTACAAGAGAGAGTTCACTAAAGTCACAGTAGCAGAACAAAATAAAATAGCATACAACTTCCCCTTGTATGGTTACATGGCTATCCCGTGTAGTTTTGTGCAGTTTTCTCATAGAAGTTCCAGAGCAAAAATTTATCTTTGGAAATAGATGGCACTGGATGTTGTATTCCTAACTTGACTGCTCGTAACTGTTCCTTGGGCAACTTCTGTAACATAACCTGTACTGCTGTTGTAGTAACATCAGCTTTATTTCCTTAGCCTCTCTGTCCTAGTTATCTTTCCTTGTATATAATATGAATTGCATCCTGCAGCTCTTGCCAAGCAAGACAAGATTTGCTGGATCAGACAAGTCTAGCCTAGTACTTCAACTCAGCAAGAGGAAACATTACAGAGCAATAGCACAGATATCTCGCATATCAGTCAGGCTTATATTGTGCTTGTGCTCCACCACAAAATAAAGTCGACTTTTACTGCTTATGTGTGCTAATCAGTCGCAAAGCCAGAGCAAGAGCCACTACAAATGCCACCCAAAATGGGAAACAGCATTTGCTAACCTTTAGGATCAGTAGTGTGAAGAGTAGAATATAGTAGAAGAGTAGTAAATAAGCCTGTGTTTCAGAATCACTCCCCATCACTAGGTTTCAGATCTTTTCTAGCACTAGGTTGCCATTTCAGTCAAGCCCAGATCATCCTCAGAGACAACTTAGATGCTTCTTGAGTTCTTTGTCCTGCTGTATCTCTCCATCAACGCATCATATTGCTAAACCACACCATCATCTGTGTCTTTTCAGTCAACTCCATGCTACCAGGGAGAGAAGAAATTATACAGCTAAGTTCAACAGTTGAGCAATTCTTCTACAGAGCTTCATAGTCTCTTGGGGGTCATTCTTGCTAGCTTTTAATAACTCTAAGTTCATCTGAGGCATCACCATTGCCTCAAAGCACACCAGAAGTTATTACTTCAAAACAAAAAAATGGATCTGGCAGATATTTTTGGGACCTCCCCCCCCCCCCCCCCCAAAAAAAAAAAAAAAAAACACTAAGCTTGCTATCTCACTTCTTTGCTGTGGCAGAGTTAAGAATCACTGTTGATACATACATAAAAATCCAACCTGTTATCGATTGCTACACAACAACCAGATGACTCACGGAGCAGACAATTAAGTGAGAAGAAAAAAAAAAACAATAATAACAATAAAAACCATAACCAAGAAGCACAAGATGACCAATTGTGCCCTGTGAAGATCAGGGCATGAAAGGTTGCCAGGGCTGGTTTGTAATCTGAAAATGGAGTTGCAGAAAAGCATAGAAGTACTGCAGAAGGAGACAGGATAACATAATTGTAGTTTCAATCTCTCCCTGTTCCTCTCCTTTTCTCTGAATGAAGAGGCCCTTCTACTGCAAAGGATCCATTGGAGGGGGAAGAGGGAGGGCTGTTACTATTTGTTTTCCTGGTTTAGTACTTTTAGTACTGTTTTCTTTACCTCTAAAAAAATAAAATCTCTATCCAAGAAGCAGGTTACCTCCCAATTCTGGAAAAGCAGCACTCCAGGCAGCTAACAGTCCTCACCTAAAAGTAATTCCCAAGAAACACTGCTGAAGTACTACACAGTCCCCAACATGAATGTCAAGACACCAAATGACCACAGAAAAGGGAAAGCAAAGCCTTCATACATCAAGATGCACACTTGGAGTAGATTTCCCACATTACCTATGGAAGAGGCCAGGCAATATGTGAAAATTAATGGTACTCTAATAATGGAATAGGATTCCATTATTAGAAAAAGGCAAGGAGGATGAAAGAGGTAACATAGATCTGAATAGAATCTTCTACAGGAAATAAACCTAAGTAGTCTTTCACAGTACTTTGAGAGAAAGGAGCTTTTCTTTTCCCTTTCAAACCCCAATCTTGCTTCTTTGAAAAGAATCCAGCAACTTCTTGTATCATCATGACTAGATATAGGAAAAAAGTAATATTACTGATAACAGACACAGGCACTTCAGGGACAGAAAAGAGGCAGTATCTGATCATGTTCACAATACTCAAAAGATGGTTGTAAAATAATACAGTTGAACTGGATCTGAACTAACCATTAACAACTAAGTCTTAAAGCTTTAAGAAAACTGAGAATCAATCCAGAGTAGAGGGCCTACAGAAAGTGCTTATGACTAGGAAAAAAATAGGAAAAAAATGCTTCTGTTTTACATAACTGTTGAGTTGGAAGAGACCCTTAAAGATCATCTGGTCCAACTTCTCTGCAATGAACAGGGACACCCTACAGCTACACCAAGCTGCTCAGAGCTCCCTTCAGCCTGATCTGAGTTTCACCAGGGACAGGACATCCACCACTCCTCTGGACAACCTGTGCCAATGCATCAACATTCTAATTGTAAAAATAAATAAGAAGTCTTACATCCAAACTCCAAGTCTTCCCTCTCTTAGTTTGAAGTCATTTCCCTTTGTCTTATTACAACAGATCCTGCTAAAGCATCTGTCTCTTCCTCTTCTGTAGCCCCCCTTTAGATACCAATATTGTATGTTGAATTAATGGGATGTGCATAAGTTTCATCTCCACTTAGAATGATTATTTACAGCTTAGAAAAATGAGCACAAGTGTTCTCAAGCATTGCTAGACAGCCCTGTTTGAAATGGTTTGTGATTTTTTTTTTTTGTCCATCTCTGGTGGAATGGAGTTAAATCAGACATCAGAATTCTTATGTTTGTAACTGAGCCATACCCAAAGAGAAACATTCAGTTTCCATACCAAAGAAAGCATAGAAGGCTGTAGACTTCACCCTTGTAAATACTGTCTAGGCACTGGGTAGGCAACTGTTTTATTTTCTAGGACCATAGTATTTGGCAACTGCCAGCTTTATTTTTGTCACTAGTTCAAGAGCCCTTGAACCATTAGGTCTTCATGATTTTACTAGAATGAAGTTTACACTTCACAAGTACTCTGCACATTTTATTGGGTAACTAAGAAGAAGACCAGTAGTGATTCCTGCAAAAGAGAAAAAGTCCCCTCTTCGTTAGTTACTTGCATTCAGTGCACTCAATTGTCTTCTGGGGCAAGAAAGTTGCCTTTAGAGCCTGTAGGAATATCCTCTGTCAGGACAAAGGTGTACATGATGTGAATTACTCTTGGGGAATCTGTTCTGTAAACACCTTCTCCCTCCCCAGAAGAGTTCACATGTGAACTGCAGCAACAATTAAAAAAATAAACTGAAGAATCATCAAATGAAACCCATAGAACTTCAGTTTCTTTAGCAGACAAGACAACAACTCAGGCAGACACTAGGTCCTTTAGGATTTAGTGACAGACATGAATGAGTTAATACCTTCAGTTGATCTCCAGATTTGTTCTGGCACTATAAAAAAATTTACAATGAACAGTTGGTTTGAAATACGTTCAATGAGTTGCATTATATAGCTTAGGAAAATAAACCAGGATGTGATTCAGTGGTTCCTCTCACTTGGAAGAGCTATTACCACGGAGTTAATTCTCTGTATATTCAAGGCCTCCAAGAGATGCCCAGCACTGAGCTTGGCCAGTTCAGTCAAACCAATGCTATGTTCCTGGGAAGAGCCACAACATGCTATGCCAACCTAGGCTAACCTCAGTTTATTTCCTCTCATCCTGGTATTCTGAGCTTTCGTTTTCATAGTTGCTATTCTCAGCATCTACATGCTCAACATAGGAAACACAATGGCAACCAATTTGTCTCTTTTACCTCTAAAGCTCACAGCTTCGCTGTAAATATCTACTGAACTTCATCTGCCCTACAGCTTCCCTCCTGATCTCAGCTATTGGGAAGTATAGATCCAATAGACTGTAGGGTCACAGTTTGGGAAGGAAACACGTACTCTAGGAACAGGTCTGACATGAAAGAGAAAGCTAACTAGTATACCTACGTGAAATTGTGTGCATATCACTAATAACATCAGCATGTCTTGAAGAAAGGTAGTTTCTACAATATGTGAATTAAAGTCAGAGAGAAGAGTCATGCCCAGAAAAGCAATGGGCAGCCTCTACAATCCCATGAGCCTGTTGTTAGCAACAGTTGCCAGAAAAAAAAAAAAAAAAAAGTATCTAAAGGGCAGGATTTTCCAAAGCTATTTCAGTGCCAAAGCAGACAGCAGCTTTGGAGAATGGAAATTCTCTGGAGATACCGCATTGCACTTCCTCCTACCCAAGGCATCAAACAAAAACAAAGACAGTTTATTGACTAAACTATTCACTCAAAGCAACCTTCTGAGCCTGAAACAGTTTCCCTTCTGCTTCCTAAGAAAGTCCCACAGAATCTCCCTTTCTCCCTATCACTTGTGACTGGGCTTTACACTCCACTCTACAGATCTGAAAGTTCAAAAGGGAGGGATTTTTCCTCTTTCCTTCTTCAGACCGATGACATTTCTTAAGGGTTTTTTTCTATTTCTTATTTTTTATTTTTTTTAAATAATCCCACCTTAGTGTGAGAGAGAACTGCTGACTGAAGAGGAATAGAAACCCTTGTAAATAGATGATAAGTTGAACAAGACACAGCTAAGACTATCACCCCAAACTTGTAAAAAAAATTTGTTATTTCCTGCTTTGGTGCTTTACAGTATGAAAAGCTCAGTTTGGTCCTTCCTTCAGGTTCAGCAGATCAGTTCTTGTTATATCCCTTTAAGATCTGTGTCCATCCCGTTGTGCTCTGCCAAGACACCACACAGGTGAGATGGAGAACAAAGATAATGCTCATAAACACAGACTTTCTTGCCAGGCTTATCAGCTGTGAGCAGGTGATAAAACCAAGGCCTGGTAGGACAAACCTGAGGTCAGACCATATCCCTGCGTCAGCAGACAGCAGGCCCAGCTCAAGGTGTGAGCTTTGCTCACACCTGTAAAATAAATTATACCAACAGTGGGAGGGAAATGCCACACAAGAGTGATATCAAAGACCAAGGAAAAATACCCGAAAGCCACACCCATTAAGTTCAAGAACCTCCCCCACATTTCAATCCATCTCAGTTATTCTTGACCACATCCATTTAATGAGAAACTACATAGAAGAATTCATATCATTTGACATACTGCCTAAAGGGAAAAAAAAGTAATTTAAGTACCTGGGAGGAAAGGCAGTGAGAAAACCTCATTTCCCTCTTTTTTTCAACCCCCAACACAGCCTGCAGACCTTCCTCTTCTGCTTATGACCAGCAAAAACATGGAACTCATACACATTCTCAGGCAGTAAGAGAGTTGACTAAACTGTAAAATATAATAAGAAAAAAAGATAATGGCAATAACTAGGCACCCATGAAGAGTCACCTTTGTAGAAGTTGAGCTCTTTGCTCTTAACAGGTAGCAATAACGCAGCTCAGATCATCTCTCTTCAAAACCAAGTCTCATCTTCCTCAAAAAAGCTTCAGACCACCCAGCATAGTACTATTATTGTCTGTCAGCGTGAGTCCAACAGTTTTACTGACTTAAGTTAGTTTAATACCTTCAGGACTCCTCATGCAGATGTGCCTCAGCATTAGCTGAGCTGTTTGCCATTGAACAGAGTGCTCCAGAATCAAATAACGATTCCACCATCAGTTTAAGCAAATGTCAGAAGGAAAAAAAGAATTAAAAAAAAAAAAATCAAGTGAAGAATCAAAAATGGAGATCCTTGTTCCGTGTTAACACTTTACTTCAGAATACCTCTATCTTCAAAGTTTATACAGCAGTAAAACAAGATGTCAGGCAGAGAGCACTGGAACCATTTATTCAGACAGTAATTACCTTTGCAGACAAAAAAAAAAAGGAAGAAAAATACACAATGCTGAATCCTTTCACTTCTTTCTGCATCAATTCTTTAAAGCTTGCGTTTTCTAGAACAAAATGTAGAATCACATCTGCCTGTGTCATGTAACTGCAATCTCTTGGAAGAGCAGTTCTTTATTCTTCTTAAGAAGAATGTATTCATCAAAAGAGAAGCATTTTGTTGGGATGGCCAAAGAGCAGTGGAAACTCTCAGAAGAGGACAAAAAACTGGGAGAAAGAGGAACTTGCGGTGTCTCTCTCGCAGCTCTCTCACAAAAAGGAACAGCAACTTCTTGGTTTGTCTTCGTAAGTTTCATAAAAGGGCACGAGACCACCACCACATCACCAGTCACAGAATAAGCCTCACCCAGCAAATGCAAAGCAGACAAAAATCAGGACACACAAGGTACTGCTTGGGTTATGCTTTCTGAGCTTCCAACCAAAGAGATTCGAATCCACAACATTCAGAAACACAACAGAACATAGGATGTGCAAGATGGGGATCAGTGGGGCTGAGAAGATTTCTTCAGGATTAAGAGCATAGAAGTGGCTCCCTAAATCAAGCCTTCGCCCTCAGATGCAAAACAAATGACAGGCACTGCCCTGACATTCTGTAGGGCAGCTGTATTGTCTTGCAAACGTCATTGCTAAATCTAGCACAAAAGTCACAATACTTAAAGGACAAAATGTGCTTCAAGAGAATGGAATACATTCACACTATTAAACATTACTGGCAGTTGATTTGTCTGTCTGACAAACCCCACAGGCAGCAGCCTAAAATATCTCCAAGATCTCCAGACATCCTCCTAGTCCTTGTATTGGTCCTTGCAGTCCCTGCATTGGCCCTTCAGCTAAGGGAACCATTGAAATTTCTCTCAATTGAGGGCTAGAAACACGGATCACAGGGATCTCAGTTGCCTGAGAATTCACTCAGACACAACATAAAATGAAACTGCCCAATAACCACAAGATAAGAGCAATATTTGATCAGTGTTGAGATCTACTGACTTGCATATTGAGAACATGCTTCCTTCCTTCTGAAACTTGAAATGAAACGTGCCACATTTAGCATCAGTCCCACTAGGCCACCCAAACTGTTCCATTTTGCAAAGCCAAGAACAACTTCAGCCTGAGAGCTATTAGGTTATTCTGAAATCAAGATTTATGTCTAGAAACCAGAACACTCAGACAAAGTGTTAACTTGGATATGTTCCCTTTTTGGCCAGGCACATCCAGAGTTCAGCTGTTTTCCTCCAAGCCTTTGGGAAGGTGCATATGTGAGTTTGAATCCTGCATACTACGATTAGATATAAACCTTAATCCCTGTTTTATTTCCATGCATATGGACAAATTTCTTTTTACCAGCATTGCTTATACAAAGTCAAGAGAATGAATGCGGTTTTCTGCTGTAGGACTCTGCTTTGGATACAGCTTTCCTCTGGGAACAGATCACACACCACCACTTCTATTCTTTAACCTCAAGAAGGAATGACTTGGCAGAGTAGATAACACAGTCGATAACAGCCAGGCTCCAGAGCCTGACGTGCTTTGTACAGGCAGCAGGAAATTCCAGCAGAATAAGAAAACACGATCAAGCCCGAATCCAGCACTCCACCCACCACGTGCCGCCTCCATCACATAGGTGGTGTGACCAAAGCATGGAATGGATGAGGGCAAGTGCAAACAGTGAGAAAAGGACAAGGTACAGGAGTTTCAAACAGCTATAAATGACTAAACCAAACAATCCTTGAAACAAGACCAGCCTCCAGCTCTCCTCATAAATACTGGAAGTTCACTACAGTGCACCTGAAGAAGTCCTGCTCAGAACTCGGCTGTTAATCTCACACAATTTGCAGCCTGAGGACTGGGACAATCCCCAGGTGTCAAAGGGCACTTCCCTCCCCCTTCCCTCTCCTTCCTCCCTCCCAGCCTGCCTTGAACAGAGAGGATGAATTACCCAACAGTTCATCTACGTAAATACTAATTGTCATTGCTCGCAAATCCCCAGAAAATTACTTCTAAATTAGCTGTTGAAGTAAATAACTCTAACTCCTTAAAGGAGAAAGACATGGTCATATCTGGATATATGACAACCTAATCCCTCACTTGATGTCATTAAAACTCTTCTCTTAAAATAATGATGGGACAGCTGTCCAAGTGACACCTTACTTTGATTATAGCTGTCTTTCAGATTGGAGTTAATTACCCAGTTTTGATAGAGATTGTTGCACCATAAGAACACTCTCCAGGAAGGCAGTAATTTCCACCTGCAAACTCATAAGCCTTCTATTAGCAAAGGTAAAAGGACTGCACAGTTACACAGGCAGAGGGCACTTAAAGAAATGACAAAAGATTGCCAGGTTTTGGACAAGGAATAGTAAAGGTGACATTTCTCTGCTGAATACACTCTCAGAGTTTCTAAACTAAACTGGGGAGAAAGTTTTCCCTCCCCATCCCTCCTCCCACTAACAAGAGCCAGTTAGCACAAATTTGTTCATATAAGGTAAAGAAAGAAAGGCACATAGGATACACACTTGAAGAAGCAATCAGTGACTAAGCTGCAAAGATTTGCCAGGTGCATAACAAGTTGTTTCCTTCTTGACAGTGGCCTTCATTCATCTGCTAAATGCTTTGGGCCAGCTCTTTCTAAACCGCAGGTGCGTTCTCCAGCCTGTGCTACCATTCATTCCATTCCCATTACTTATTACTGAGCCAGCAGTGGAGGTTAGTGAGTCAAATGAGAAGGTAGTAGACCAACCAATTTTGAGAATCATAGAATAGTTTGTATTGGAAGGGACCTTAAAGACCGTCTAGTTCCAGCCCCACTACACAGGTAAGGATGCCTCTAACAGTAATATAACATTTTCCCCCTCCTGCTCTCCCATTTATCCTGGCCAGCATCCTTAATGCACCGCAACAACATTATCTCCAGGGTTAACAGATCATTCTTGGAAAATACCATTCTAACTCATTTTACAAGAAGCATATCAGTCCTGCAAGGGGGAAAAAGCCTTCAAAAGTAACAGTGCCACCCTCATTCCATGGAAAGAAAGAATGTGAATCTGTTTTCTCTGTGACAAAGCCTCCCCACTCTGCTTGGAACATTTGGTTGTTATCCTTCTTGGTTGATTGCATTATGTTGCACGCTGAATGAACATGTTCAGTAAGTAGCTTCACACCCGTCTGACGCCTGCATCATGAGAAAGATATTGCCAAGAAGTTCAAATTTTGCAATTTAATCATATGCTCTAATCACTGTGCATGCCTTAACTACTTCAAATAAGTTAGTGTGCTGAAAAGAAGTGGTACTTAGTGTTGTAATTCTTCTAGGAATGATTCTTCATCAAAAAGTCTTATTCAGTTTATCATTCTAGTATCTCAAAGCAAGGTCTAAATACTTACTTCATCAGATTAATGAATAGCGGATTAATTCTTAAGTTTGAAATGCAGTAATTTCCTCAGCTTCCATTTTATTTAAGCCAGCACTTTAAAAAAAGTTTAAAATAAAGATGTGAAAGACTGAACAAAGTAATAGCTTTGAATGCTTTTCTGTCTGGTGACTGAAACATCCGAGCTGCACTGCACAGACTGAAATGAATCTCCTTTCGTGTACCAAAAACAATCCTGGTCAATGCTCTGTGTAGACATTGACATTTCAAGCAGTGTCAGCTTAATTCAGAAAGAAATGTTACTCCAGCAGAATCTCATCCTGGTAAGATAAATTAAGGGCCAGCTAGAACAATCTTGTAGTTTGATATGAAGAATAAGACAAAAAACAACACCTTCCTTGCTAGTTTTTAGGCATAAGTTTAAACTTCAGTGGGGAAGTAGCAAAATCACGTGGGTGGCAAGAAACATTAAGGTTCTCATGCAATTCAGATGCAACTTGGTATTTCAGGTCTGATTTCAGAACTTCCCCCCCAGCCTTGGCTTTTGTACAGATATTTGTCAGATTCAGAAACCCCACAAGGACTCTGTGGGAGTAAACTCTTCTGTCTTCGCAGGAACAAACAACTTCAATTGGCTCTTGTGTCAGGAGCAAAACTGTTAGAAAATGAATGATTTAAAAAAAAAAAAAAACAAAAAAAACAACCAAAACACTTCTAGGAGATCTGACCTCAGGGTCACTTCTGTTTGCTGCTCTTGCACCTTTCTCAGACCCCATAAGCTAGTGACTCCCATTGGATTTTGAGTTCTTTCTGAACAAGGAGATACCACAAGGAACACCCTTGTACACTGCAGAGCACTAGCCAGCACACTGCCTTCCTTCAGCCCTGCAACAGACCTGCTGCTGCCTAGCAGCACAGATGCATGGAGCCCCAGTCGCTCCAGATTCATCCTGTCCTCCAGGCCAGGGCACAGGATAAGACTGCTGCTGGTACTTTTGCAGAGCGGTCTTCTGTAGAGTGGAACATTCACACAAAGCTGAGAGGAAGGATAGAGTCATTGTATCAGGGTTATTTAAAGGAAGGAAAATATGGAATAAGCTTGCTTTGCCTAAGTTGATTTTCCTGTTTGAAGTAATAATCATTACAAAGGAGATGGAGGCAACCACAGTGGAAGTCTGTCAGAGACATACAGACTACTCTGGTTAAGATCTATGAGAAAACTCAGACAGGCAAGTAATTCACAGTAGTTTCATTTCTGAACCAAATCCTTCCCTACATCAGTTACATCAACCAAAACACATCCCCTGCTTGCTCATCTCAAGCCACCACAGAACAGCCCACCAGCAGCCTTCCACCAGCTCTCAGTCACACACACTGAGTTTAACTCTTGCAGCTTATAGCTACCAGTCTGGGAGATGATTGAGCTTTCCAACACAGAAGACATTCATCATAATGTTATAGCTCAAATTCAACCTTCACAGCACCACAGCAGGAAGGAGGAGGATCTAGGAGCAAGACAGGAATCCCAGCTGGCATTCAGTTCTTGCTCTCAACAAAGACTTGCACTGATTATCAGGAAAGGGCTGGTAAATTAAGCAGGGCTTGACCACAATGGAAGAGTACAGAAATTCAGCTCTGTTATTAGATTTAGAGAACAAGCACACAAGCTTCAGCCCTTGTGGGACTAGTGGGCTCTCCACCATTTGAGGCCTCATTTACCCCAAGCAGCACCATTTCACCAAAAATAATAAGCAGCACTTTCTCCCTTCCCACACAGAACTGACTCCGAAAAAGATGACTACCTTGGCTAAACCACTACTTTCACCACTAGTATCATCTCTGAAGCACAACTGGGAAAAGCCACTACTCACTTGTTTGTATTCCCTAAGTTACAAGATGCTGAGAGGATGGCAAGAGGAAGCCCAAAAAACCCATTTGTTTACCTTTTTAGAGTAACCCTTACTCTATTTTTTTTTTTTTTTAAATCTCTCTGAGAAAGCATCTGATTTAACAGCCTCCTCAAAAAAGCTCTTTCAACCAGTATTTCTCTTACAGCTTATTATCTAGAGCTGTGTTTTGATGGTAGATATGCCAGTGGGAGTCATGTTTGGTAGAGTCTGAGATACTGTTTGTACCTCTTCATCAATACAACATCCTCTAGGTTTCACCACCTTCTCTGATCTCCACTGGCTACAGAGCAAGAATTCCCAACAGCAGAATGAAAGCTCAGGAACTGCAATGGCATGGCTAATTACTCACACCCATCCCACCCGTGAAAATAAGTTCCTGCTATTGTACACACAGAGTGTAAAAGTAGAGATTGAACCACCAAAAACTAAGCAATAAGAATACCTTATTCCCATCTATAGAAATGCTTACAGCAGCAAACATTAGAATATCTTTCACTCTTTTGCTTTTCTAGAGACCAAAGGAGCACCAAGTGAAGTCAGCAACGTGGAAGCCTAAGGACCAGCAAACTAAAAAATGAAATGGTAAGCTACGTTTTCTTGTGTTGCAAAACAGCTGAAGCTTGTAGGCAGAGGGAATTTCTTTTAATTGCCAAAAGAAAATAAACCCAGGAGCAAATTATGGCTACACATATGCCATTAACTTTGCCCACATGAGAATGCAAGAGGGAAGCATGGGTCTTGCACTTGTGACTGAAACTCATCCCATCACGACCACCAAGAAAGCTTAGGCGTACAGGGAGGACTTACACCCCACACCAAGACAAGATGACAAATCAAGCCAGGAACGATAAGCCATCCAATTTTGTATCCAAATTCTCTTCAAAGATGAGGAAGTTATTTCACCTAGCATAACTTGCGCCCCATTTCATGTCTCTGACCTCTGCTCTAGCGTTCTGATAAAGTACTCAGAATTTCTATTTCTCTCACTTTACTAGGGTGACTGTCTGGATGTTTGCTTGCTTGCTGATTACATCTCTACCCAGAGGTAAATATACAATAATATACATCCAAGAGTTGTGGAAATATTTACTCATGAATACATAAACACTTATGATAACGATTCACTAAGAATCTTCAAGCAAAACAAACAAGTGTGTGCTGTGTTTTGCTTTGAATTTATTTTATCACAGTCCAAGACTTACAAGTGCAGGCAATAACTTTGAGATAAATCATATTTGAAATAAGAGCTGTTGAGGTGTAGGTGTTTCCAGCCCACAAATCTCCACCTGTAAAGATGATCTTAGCCATATCCTTAAAATACTCTACCATTTCCATAAAATTAAGGATGGGTTGGAATCTTATTCTTTGCAATCCTGACCACCTTGCATCCCTTTTTAAGTTAGCTTAGAAATTCAGGAATGTAATGAATCTACAGGAGTAAGCAGGTAAGCAAATGGACCACAGCCCAAGATCCCTCTCTTTCCTTGAGCCTTTGCACATTTGCTGCAAAGTTCTAGCAGTTTGACTTTTGGAATTACATAGACTAGATATCACAATCTTCCCTATAAAAGAAGTTCATACTGATAAGAAATATTTCTACAAGCTACAGGTGTAACTTCCTGTAATTTCTCCTTCTGAAGATGAAACTTAACAATATTAAGAGCTCTACACGGAGTTAAGATTTCTCCATTTATCTGAAGGTGTCTCATTCTTACATGCAAAACACGCATTTCATGAAAAGCCTATGGCAACTAAAGATGAATACACCTGCAAGCATTTTGAGCTATGACTCATTTTTTGCCCCTGTAAATAAGGAAGTTCAAGTTCAGTAGTCCCAAATGAGCAACTGGGATTGCAAATAACATCCTGCCTAATCCAATTGCTTTGACACACATGTGAGACAAGATATATAGAAACCATGCAATGTTACCTTGCCAGGGTAATATTTCAGTTTGAACTCATAGACACTCAGAAACACAAAAGCTTTCCCATTACCACATGCCTAATATCAGAATGTTTCTCTACTTAACCCATTGCTTCTGAAGCTTCCTTCATTTAACATCAGAAACACAGTAGTATCATCAGTGACAGGAGGGAAGAGAGAGAGATGCCAGTAGGAGATCCACAGCTTGCGCCTTGTGGAAAAAGGGCCTGGTGGATGGAAAGCTCTTGCATTACATTTCCCTTCAGCACAACTAACTACCTCGTATCATCCCCAGAAGTGGGAGGAGAGAACAACAAGAAAGCCCAGTCCTTATGAGCACCTCTGTACCACACTGTTGTGGAAGTAACAGTGCTTATTTGTTATAGAAATCACATTAATTGGTTACATTATCACTCTACTTCACATTGATCGTCTCAGCATTTCAGTCATGGTTTTTTGTTTGTTTTTGGCAGCATTTTAAACAAGTTGTTTTTAAAAGAACAGAGGCACAAAACAAGCCCAAGCCACGCATTACATGTAAATCTTCTACCTACAGGTACAAGCTATGTACCAGAAAGCATTTTTGCCCAAAACCCCACACAGAGCTGCACAAGTAGATCAGATGAGCACTACTCACCATACTCCACACGCACCCAGCAGCAGGATTACAGCAGCCCTGAAGTTCACCTTGAAAGAGCTTCAGCCTCTAGACCAGTGAACATCCATGTCAAGTAAGGATCTTGACAAGAAGCTTAGCAAAATACCATCTAACCAGTAACATCTACCTCTTTCTCAAAGCTGGCTTTCACACTCAGTTTACATCTGGGTCTGCTTTTCCTACCTACCAAAGATCTCACACACCTGTAGGCTCTGTTAATCAGTTCATTAGAGCCAAATTTCAGCCACCTGTTCTTGCCCACAAACAACTTCAACAATGCCACTTTTACAGCTTCTTGCTGTCCTGATTTCACCACCTGGAAGAGTAGGGCAAGGTGGATTGGAGCCCTCATTTGTTCATACACTCTCTGTAAGTGTTATGAGGTGTGCACTCTGCATTACACATGAAAGGAAGAGTTATGCTAGGCTTATGTATGCTGACCACTGCTGTTCTCAGCATTCGAAAAGAGGCTGAAGAAACAAAAGGAAAGCTGATGTACTTATCAAATTTAGAAGTGATCACAGTCTGGAGATAGATAGGAGACGCTCTTCAGAGCTGAGGCTGCTCTCTTTCTCACTCTTTCCTTCCTTCAGCCCTTCCAGGTGTGCAGGATACAGCCAATATAGCACTGGGGGAAAGCAGCTAATCACAGGGTGGAGGCAACCCCCTTGGGGTATATAGGGTAAGGTTTGTTCTAAGAGAAAGTGTGCAGTAGGTGCTGGATTTTATTAAAAATAAAATATTATGGCCATTATTTGGATATTTGGGGGACCAACTTTTTACTCAGGTAGTGATAGGATGAGGGGGGATGTATTTAAACTGAAAGAAGGAAGATTTAGGTTAGTGTTAGGAGGAAATTCTTCATTCAGAAGGCGGTGAGGCGCTGGCACAGCTGCCCAGAGAAGCTGTGGTGCCCTATCCCTGGAGGTGTTCAAGGCCAGGTTGGATGTGGCCCTGGGCAGCTGAGCTGGTGGGGGGCAGCCCTGCCCGTGGCATAGGGTTGGAAATAGGTGATCTTTAAGGTCCCTTCAATGTGTGCCATTCTGTGACTATATTATATTGCTGTAATTTGGGTTCCAATTGAGAATGTCATCAGTGACTTGATGCAATAGGAAAACAACTGAGCTTTCTGCACAACAGGAGGAATCTCTTTGCAATTACAAATAGAAGTAGCTCTGGGGATATGTGTTTTTACCAGCTAGAGGTTTAAATTGTTGGGCAAAAGAGGACTGGGATTTTCAGCTGAAAAATCCGCAAACCTAAGAAAAGCATATGTTGAGTAAAAAGGTTTAATGGAAGACACTTATCTCTGCCATTTAGCAACCTGAATAATAGTTTTCCTTCTGCTTTTATATCTGTTTCAATGTACATACTCTAAAAACAAGCAGGCCTTAAAACAGATACAGATAAATATAAAAACAGAGGCCTGAGTGTGTAACCAGCAAAGCCCCGGTTGGTATCAGTGACTTGAAGAGAGAACTGGGACTCATTTTAATCTTTAGCTCAATATATGTACCAATCTGGTGTGTTTACAGGCCTACACAGGAATAGTAACAATGCCACCAAGAACATTTATTTCTGTATTTAGTCTGATGAATTACCCCTTAGGCTTCACAGTATTTTAGCCATGAAAGCAGATTGAGTTCTTTCACAGTGAGATTTAACTTTTATTCCTGCCGCAATCCCAAACTCCTGCTGATTTTGTTTTAGCTCCCTGCTGGGGATGGAAGTTTCCCATTCAAATTAATTCATCTGTACTTCAATTCATAACATTGTTTTATGAAATAGGTTTGGTCAAAGCATTAATTTCGCTCTATGCTGTAAATACCTTGCTGTCCATGCCTTGAAAATCTCGGTTTTATTTAAAAAAGAAAAACAAAACCAAACCATCAACAACAACAAAAGCTAAGTACCATGTCAGTACAATTCAGGGAGTGCAATGTCACTCCCTGAAAATGTAACGTTAAAATCTAGTCAGGTTTTGTAAGTCTAATAAGTTGTTCAACGTTATAGGCCTGAGAAGTGGGCCTATGAAGTGAACTTCATGAGGTTCAACAAGGCCAAGTGCAAGGTGCTGCAGCTGGGTCAGGGCAATCAAACATATGTATACACACTGGGAGAACTTACTGAGAGCAGCCCTAAGGCTGCATCTCCCTGAGTTCTTGCAAAATTAATATAGCTATTGGGGGAATCTCTTAGTGATGCTGGGAGAATAAACACATCAAAGAGTAGGAGAAGCCTGGACAGAAGTGTTAATAGCAGCCTTGAGTGCTTGCGCATTGACTCATAGAAAGCAGCTTTGTTCTGTCAGGCTGTCTTCTTTATGTCAGGTCCTTCAAGCCAGAGCCTGTACCTTACCTATGAATCCAGAGCCACGATCAGTTGCAGCGAGGATAGCAGGGAGGACCAGGCTCTTCCAGGACCTTCCTATTGACAATGCAACATCCTTTTCACACTTCTCCTTTTTTGTTCAGCCAGGCTTCCTCCCTACCCAAAAGTTGTTTAATCACTTTATCCTGTCTCCACTTCCCTGCATCACTTTCTGCCCTTTTGAGCTGATTGATTTAAACTGTCCTACACTTAAAGGTTACTGTTCCCAGGAGCCAAGAGAAAAATTGCCAGCTAAGCAGGCAGACTCAAGCAGCACCCACATTGACAGATGCAACTTGTGTGCAGCAGCATCTGCACCTCTGCACCTCTCTCCAGCTGGGCACTGAGCACACGGGGCTCTTAGTCCTGATGCAGCCCGTGTTCCCCCCCTGTCTGGCTGGGAGCAGCACACTGTCAGAAAGGGGAAAGAGAGGCTGTAACGATGCGAGCAAGCTAAGTTATAGGAAACTCAGTGTCCCTAGTGCTGCTCTGTGATGAGAAAGTTGTCTGTTTGTATTCCAGGTCAATCAGACATGACATGCCATGCATTTGTGGGAGAAACTGTTGTGTTGCCTTGCACCAGCACCTCTCCTGAAGAGCTGAACATTTCCCACTCAAAGCTCTACTGGCAGAAAGAGGATGACTTAGTGCATTTCCTTCTTGAAGGGCACGATGATCTGATGTCTCAGGATGAGCAATACCATGGCAGAACCAGTCTTTTTTTAAATGAGGTGAAGCATGGCAACTTTTCCTTAAAGCTCTCCAATGTCCAGCCACAGGATGAAGCTGTGTATAGTTGCATCTACAGCCAGTCTGGGCATCAAACACAGAAATCTAAAATTAAGCTCAAAGTATCAGGTAAGAATTTTTTCTTAGTTCAGAGGGAAGGAGCTGAGGGCAGCATTTCTTGCTGACAAGCCACATACAGCAATCGATTTGGCTAAGCACAACTTTTAAAGCAAATCTTCACTCAGTTTCTCTCTATTCCTTGCTTTTCTTGGAAAAAAAAATGTAAAGGGAATTGAATAAAGTATCTTTGATATGCATCAGCATATCAGAATGTCTGCAGTAGCAGGACTCCCAAGGTCATGCTGCCTGGCTCCTCCTCCTCCCTAGATTCTTTAATGATTAATAGCTCTCCCAGACTTGTAAGCATTTGGTTACTGAAGGCTCTGTTCTGCCCAGGATCCATCTTGTTCCCAGAGAAATGCAGAGTTCATTTCATTATTTGTTCTTGCATCTGTGAAGCAGATTGCTGGTAATCCAAACTCCAGGTTCCAGATGACAAGATGGTTGCTAATTATCTTTTCCCTGGTCTGGAAGACCTGGATCTGATTGCAAGGCTGGACTCATACCATGAGAATATTATTTTTCTTTCCTAGGAAAGCAACTAAGACCACAACACGTGCTTAAACAATGCCAGCAACTCAAGCAACTTGCTTGCATTGCCTATATGTGTGGCCAGTGAATGGTGGGGTATTTGGTTTGACCAGCTGACTGACTAAAAAAAGCAAAGTAAGAAGAGGGATAAAAATCAAAACATATCCTTGTTTGTTGAAGTTGCTTGAAGAGATCAGCTGGAAACTTTCATTGCGGTCAACCACACATTTCATTCAGCTTGAAACAAACATTTGGTTTCAAGCAATATGAACCCTTCAATATCCTTGTTTTAAAGCATGTAATTCTCAAGAGACAAATGTTTTAGAAATGTAAAGTGAAATACTTATATTCAGCAAAATTAATGTGCTGCAGCTTTCAAAATTCATAACTTATTTTGCTTTATTTTATTTTATTTATTTGAAAATGCAGAACCAAACTGTTTTCATCAACTCATTTTTGGGATCTGTAAAGCATCTTTTCCTCTGATTTAATTTTGTGACCAAATTTAAGGTTTTGTTTGACAAACGTTCTTTCTCAGAAGAAATACTAACCCTTACATTGATTGTTGGTACCTATTTCCTAAGCTAAAACAAGTAACTTTGATTATCATGGGTTGTTTTTCCCAGACTCACCTAGCACTGAGGAGAAACATGAGTATTCCGGTAAGGCAATAATCCTTTACCTGCTAAGTGCCTAAGTGATTAGCTTTAATCAAATTAATTGAATTAAATTATTTTAATTTGAATTTGATAGATAGATAAGCTGTGCTGAATAGAGAAAGTCCAAGATGCATCAAACAAAATACAAACTTAGGTACAGCTGCTTGAACAGGGAAAAACATCTTCACCACTAACACAGAGAGAGACCACAGAAAGAAACATATTGAAGTGCCAGTGGTCTCCACAAAGTCATAACATTGAGTTGGAAGGGGTCCTTAAAGGTCATTTAACCCAACTTCCTTGCAATGAACAGGGACACCTACAGCTACATCACGTTGCTCCAGCCTGACCTTGAATGTCCCCATGGACAGGGCATCCACCACTGCTCTGGGCAACCTGTGCCAGTGCCTCACCACCTATACTGTAAAAAAAATTTTTCCTTATATAAATTCCCCACATTTAGTTTGAAATTATTTCCCGTTGTCCTATCACCATTGACCCTGCTAAAGATTCTGTGTATTCAATTGTGTAAATGCAATAGAGAAAGACTGTCCAGCATGCGGACACCTTCAGATTTATATTTCCTAGGCAACAAAAAAACTTTAAAAATTGAAGGTAGCATTCTTTTTATCATAGAGTCATAGAATGGCTGGGTTGAAAAGGACCACAATGATCATCTAGTTTCAACCCCCCTGCTATGTGCAGGGTCGCCAACCACCAGACCAGGCTGCCCGGAGCCACATCCTGAATGCCTCCAGGGACAGGGCATCCACAATCTCTCTGGGCAGAGATTTTAGACCTAAGATAACTCATCTTGTAGGCTTAGAGGTCTTTAAAGCATATGAAGTTACATTTAAGATGGCATCATACACCATCAGTGGCATAGCACTACAGAAGAACATTGTAAAGGCAGATAGAACAGGAGCTTGAATATCTCTGGCTGTCACCTTCCACAGGAAACATGGTATAAGCAAGGGTCAAGCTGTTTAATGTTGCAGCAAGGGAACTTTCTGAAAACAAAAGGTAAATAGTGGGGGTATAAAAATGGCTGCATTTAAATGAGATAATTGTGTATTTTTTTGGCTTGGTTGAAAACTCTGGCAACTTTTCCTCAACAGAAACAGTAATTAACATGAAAAGGTTTTCAACTGAGGAAGAAAAAAAAAACAAAAATAGAGAAGGGAGAGTGTTTCAGCTTTGCAGTGGGGCAAACTGAATCACACACTTTAAGCAGCTAAAGAGTTCTATACTGATTGATAGATTGGAGGGGTTTGGGGAAAGGGCAAAAGCCTAACTTTTGAAACATAACATTTTGAAAATGAAAAAGATATTTCCTTTAGGCAACAATTTTTTAGAGAATAATGTTAGGCACACTTCTCACTTTTTTGTTATTATTGTTATCAGTTATTTCTTAAGAAAGGTGGGAAATGTTTTGTTTTGTACCAGTTGCCATTTTGGAAGGGATTTAGCAATGTTAAATGAGCTGCTGAGAGCAAAGAGACTATACGCAGAAATAGCTTTCACATTATGCAGTCATTACAACCAGGTGAGCAGAGTTTTTTATTTTTTCCTTTTTCTTTTTTAACAAAGCAGAAATATTGCTGATCTGTTTCACCACTTAGCTTCTGTTCATCTGTTTGCTTGGTTGATTTTTTTTTTCCTTATTATTTTAAAGAGCCTGATTTCACTGTCAATTCAATGCCATCATTTCTTGGGAGAGTCCTTCTGGCTCAATAAAAAACTTATTTAGAGTTTGTTTCAGAAATGAAAATGCATGAGCCTGGCAGAGGTCACTTGCTATAACCTTACATCTACATCAAGGTGTTACTGACAGCTCCCAACATCAACTTCTTTTATATACAACATACTCCTACAGAATGGAGGGAAGAAAATCACATCCAAGCTAACAGCTGTGACACACTGGAAGCCTGGAGGAGCTGAGATACCACAGCAAAAGGAGCAGCCTAAAAATTGGTGTAGAAAACAACATACAGCTTCACCTTTTGCAGAGAAGGGCTTCAACCTAAACAGTGACGGGGAAAAAATTCTGTACTATTTTAGTCAAAATTGTTCTCTTTGCTTGTGGACTACATTCAGCATGGGCTGCAGGTACAGCTGTGGGAGGGCCGCTCTGGGTCATGTGCCAAACCACATGATTGCTCATGCACCCATTGCATGACCCAGTGCTACTGCTGTCTGTGCATCCATGGCCTGAGCTTTTTAATATTCATTGCCTTTTTTCATGGACTCTCAATCAAAATGCCTATCTCAGGCTCTCACTTTGAAGAATTATAATTTATTTAATAGTCTTTTTGTTGCTGCTCTATCAGGATTCTAAACAAGTATTCCCAGCCATCTAGAAATGGAAGCTATATTGATTGATGCTGAGTGTCTGTAGCACTTTTAGGAAAGAAAAAAACCATTATTTGTCAGAGTACCTTGAAGCAGGTTTTTCTGGGTGGTACAAACACTCACACACGTGGCCTCAAGTTGTGACAGGGGAGATTCAGGTTGGATGTTAGGAAAAATTTCTTCTCAGAAAGAGCAATGGGGCAGCAGCACAGACTGCCCAGGGAGGTGGTGGAGTCACCATCCCTGGAGGTGTTCAAGAAACACTCAGATGTTGTACTGAGGGACATGGGCAGTGGGGAAATAATAGTGGTAGGTGGATGGTTGAACTGGATGATCATGGAGGTCTTTTCCAACCTTGGTGATTCTATGAAAAATTAAAATTTTGAAAACAAGCCAAAATCCACAGGATTTTATTTATTGTCAGTTTTCCTGGAGGGCATTTATATAAACTATATTACACAAAATCCAAAAGAGCTCCTTGTCAAGTCACTGGTTACCTGCAGATCTTCTCTTCTTTAACTTTCCAGGACACGCTCAGATTTCCTTGAGAAGTGCTGGTGATGCACCACATCTGGATGTGTTTCCACTCTCTTTTCATCTCTTGGTGGCACTAGGGGTTTGTCACCTGTACCTGGGGAAGCTGACCTTCTTTCCCTTGGAAGCTGTCCAGAAAACAGAGCCTTACTAGGGAGAACAGCTCTGTCAGATCAGCATGACATCTGCTCCAGAGCCACATGAAATAAACACCATCATCTGAACATGGACCCAGCACTAAGGTGCTTATGTCTTCTATTTGGTGTTCCAGAAAACCAAATGCAGCTGAGCTCATAGCTTGCTTTTCATTTGTTCCTGGAGCCCAGCGTTAGTGCTGCTAGTACAAAGTTTTTATTCTGAATGTTGTGACTCTGATTTAATGACAAGATAAAAGGCTCACGAAGCTACAAGGTCACACACTGTCAGACCTTGTGAGATTTTTCACCTAAGAACTTATCTGCTGTCCTTCAGGAGAATTGAAAGCAGGAGAAGAGACAACTACTCTCTGTCAGATCAAACGTGGAAGTAGGAAGAGGCTCACGTCATGAAACATAAGGATGGAAATCTTGCGAAACTTGAGTTTCTGTTTTATTGCCAAGCGTCATGGTCTGTCATCAGAAGTATTTTTTTCCAAAAGAAATGGACTATTTCTTCATCAGAAGGGTGAAGCTGACAGAGATGATGGTGAAAGTTCAGAGAATATCAGTGCAGAAGAAGGAAGTGATGCAGTATAACAAATCACTTCCTTATAAACCAGAGGCTTTAGAAGGCCAAATTCAGCATTTTCTTTTTGCCATGAAGCACAGAAAAGTAAAAGTGGTCGTCGTATAAAAGCTCTATTTGTAAGCTGGAACCGCGCAAGAAGAAATTCTTACTGTGATAATGTTCCTAGCTTAAAAATGGTACCTTTTGGAAGAAATTTCAGAATCTGGTCAAAAATGATTGTAGCACTTACCCATGTGTAGTAGGCAACACCCATGCAAATGAAATGAGTTCTTAAAATGTCCAATCCAGGTAGCATAAGATGTCCTGCGTAAACTAAGATTGAAAGGATTCTGAATAGGAATATTATCAGGAAAGGGCTAAGCTTTGTTTCAAGCCAGAACTGCAGCAACAGCACTATTGCAGAAGTGAGATTCTGTTGAACTACTCACCCTGTCCCGCAGGGAGAGCGATGCAGTCATTGTGGCAGACAGAAGAGAGTGACTGAGAAGAATGCACATCAAGTCATCCGGATTTGGAACAACTCACCCTCTTTCCAAAGGAAAGATAGGATTGTTTTTGCAAGAAAAGAAACAGTATAAAATAGGGCTTTAAATGGTATCCATTAAGGTAAAAGAGACTGTTAGCTTTAACCTTCTTCAGCAAAGGGCTATCTATGGTGGGGAAGTGAGACAACATTCCACTTGCAGCTGCAGGAAAGCTCAGTTGGTTTTTAACTGCTGTGGGTACAGAGCAGCTTTGTCTATCACCTCTGGTCCCACTTCAGGAAAAGATCTGAATATGAGAATTGTACATACTGTGATCTTCCCTTTGTCGTCTTACCCTCCAGAGGTTTGTCTCAGATTCTGTGTATTTTTCAGAATGAAAACTGATTAAAAATAAAAAGTGACCAAAAACAAACAAACAAAAAAAAAACCCAACAACTGCTAAAAGCAATGACTTGGTATCACATCAAAGTTCTGTATTTGTATTCCAGTTGTACTAACAGTTTGCTAATCTCCCTGTTCTATCAGTAGGTCGGAAATCTGAGATCTGTACAGGTCCATAGGTCCCAGAACTCTGAGTTCCTTGCTCCCATCTCAAGGGCTGAGACTTCTGTGTGATTTCTGAAATCCAGCAGACCCTTTAAGCAGCCATCTACTTTTCAAAAGGTGCTGAGGCCTGTGAACAATATGAGCCCCTCCAATCACTTGTGGACACTGTGTGACCATACAGGTGCAAAAAAGTTTATTGGACAAATAATTACTTACATAAGCGTAGGCCATGCAGGGCTACAACAGTGCCTCACTGCTGTGAAGGCAGACAGCCCAGAGGTATGCTCAAAAGCTGCCAATGGGCTGGCAGATGCTTATGAGGAAGCTCCAAATTCCTCAAGCCCTTCTTCAACCCTAGAAGTGATTCTTCCTGGCCCTTGCAAGCTGGCATGAATCACAGTAAGCACAGGGGCAGATGATGGCTGGAGGAATGCAGAGTGGGGGGAAGAAGCCTGGATGAGCTCTTGATATCCTCTGCAACCATACTTTTTTATTACTCAGATTTGCAATGGCACTTGGGATGCTTAAACATCCCTGTTTATTGTATTTTCCCATAGCTGTAGTTAATGCCATTCTCAATAGTAACGCATTACTAGCATTCAGCTTTCCTATAGGACTGCAAGGGAACATGTGAATTACTGCCAAACCTTGATGTGTCCTTCTTCACCCACGTGATGATGTGGTGAGCAAATGTCTTACAGCATGAGCAGCACATACTGCTTCCGTTTTCCAGAGTTTCACTATGAACTAGAGGGCTAGCTTTGAAAACAAAGGAGCAGAACAATTCATACATTAAGAAGGCAGAATCTCAATTTTGATAGGACCCGGGAACAGTTTTAAACTAAAAAAGGGAAGATTTAGATGAGATGTCGGGGAAATCTTTCACCGAGAGGGCGGTGAGGCGCTGGCACAGCTGCCCAGAGAAGCTGTGGTGCCCCAGCCCTGGAGGTGCTCAAGGCCAGGATGGATGGAGCCCTGGGCAGCCTGAACTGGTGGGGGGCAGCCCTGCTCATGGCAGGGGTTGGAAATAGTTGATCTTCGAGGCCCCTTCCATTTCCCTCTGTTGCAGTACCTTTGGAGGCCACAAAAGCACAGAACACAGAATGGCTGTCTATACCTTAAAGAAATTCTTCAGTAATCTTTGTGAATTATTCTTGCAAAAGAATGACTGTTGAAGCAAGTTTTTCATGTGTGACAGTGACAGAAGTGACAGAAACAAAAAGGAGTTTGTTTGCTTATCTTGTAGACTATCTAATTTTACAGTGAGGTTACTCTAATACTTGTCACTGACCTCCTTTCAGTTCTGTATGACACAAGAGAAATGGCCCATACAGATCTCATCAGCAAGGCATGAACGTGATATGTTTGGTGTAGAATTTTCACTGTTATTTCAGCTAAGTCTAAGAGCACTCATTCACATAGCACGCTACTCAGCAGTTGAACAAAATAATACTGAGAATAGGCATTTTCTAAATATAGAGGAAATTACATCGCTACGGATAATGCAATCCTTGTTGCAACTTCTGTTTCAGTTTCTGAGATCGCCCAAGCTTAGTCCCTTCTCTTCCCCTCTCACACTGCCTCTTTTCCCAGAAGCTCTGAAATCATCTTGTAAAACATATCCAACTATCAGCTCTCTAACTCTTCTGAGGGCTGAGGCTGACCCATACAATAAAACAAAGGCTTTCCCTCAGCCACTGCAAACCATGGCAAGGAGAAAAAAAGACAGCTTGAACCAACAACTGCAGGCTTGGAATGCAGATAACTTCCAATTATCTGCAGGTGGATGATTATCTAAGCAGACAAACTTTTTTTTTTTTTTTTTTTTTTCAATGTATACACACAGTTAATAGAATTATACAGGTTGGAAAAGACCTACAGGATTATTTAGTCCAACCATCCACCTATCTGTGATATTTCCCCATCCTCCATGTCCCTCAGTACATCCACACGGCTCTTGAACACCTCCAGGGATGCTGACTCCACCACCTCCCTGGGCAGCCTGTGCCACTGCCTCACCAATCTTTCAGAGAAGAAATTTTTCCTAATGTCCAGCCTGAATCTCCCCTGGTGCAACTTGTGGCCACTTCCTCCAGTCCTATTGCTAGTTATGCAGGAGAAGCACTGACCCCCACCTTGCCACAACCTCCTATAAGACAGTGCTGGCTTGCAAACCCACAAACCCTTGAAGAAACAGTTTGTTTCCTCCCAAGAGTATTACTTGGCATGACAAAAGTCCCTCCCTACAAATCTCATTTTTATGTCATCTTTTCTATAAAAGTATCATTATTTAAAAAACCTAAACTACAGCATCATGTACTTTTAAGACACTACAAAATTCATCTCATTTTTCAATGCTAATCATATCGTGGGAAAGTTCCACAGCTTAATGCAAGCATATTTGATAGTATCCTTTCATGGGGATAAATAAGTAGTCACAGTGGAAAAGAAGTGGGTCTTAAGAAGAGAGCTGGACAAATGCATTCACTACAACAGAATGGGACTTCTATTTCTTTTCGTTAAACAAGTAGGGACCAGTACTTGTTTGACTCTCTCCACGTGTCCAAAATATTAACATAAAAATGCCATTAGAAACCACAGCTGGAATATTATGCCCGACAGCTGGGTGAAAACCTGCACCGACTATTGTTCCCAAAGTGTTCTCTGCTGGGCATTTGCTTGACAAATGTTCTCTTGTCACCACAAACCACAGGGGAAAAACTGAGAGACTCTCAAACCCTGCCACTCTGTTTCAGTAAGAACACTTTTTGCAGATCAAAAATCAAAAGGTCCATAAGCCAGATACTGCATGCCTCCTTGTGGAGGCTTGGAGAACGCACACTTTTTCACTTTCATTTCTGATAGCACTTAACAAAACGTATCAGTCACAAATTTCTGTCCACTCAGTTGAAATTAGCGACCCCCTAAGCAGCTCCAAACATCCCCAGAGAATGAAAGGAAAAACCCAACTTGGCAAATGCTGCATTAATTTCTAAGTGTACGTGGAATTCCCCTCTAAATCTACGCTTGCTGAAGGCCAAAAGGACAATCTTATATTTCCCACCAAAGTCAAACAACATTCTAAAAACACAAAACCTTAAAAAAAACGTGTGTTGGAAGTTAGTATTCCGTGCAGCACTGTGGAATTACAGCCTCTCCAAATGAAGTAAAGGCAGCCAATTATTTCATTCTTAAAAATCTTCTCTCTAGTAAGAGAAAGGTAGAAAGATATTCTGAAATGGATTATTTCTGAAAATAGTATTTTGTCTTTTATGGGTGCTTCCAGCACTGACAATACTATATGGGGAGTTCTTTTTTTGTTTTTTTTTTGTAATTGCCTAGAAAAAGGTTACAGGCAGAGAGTAGAAACTGCTTTCTTAGGGGCTCTCATTAGAGCTTAGAACTGTAGCACTCAAACAGGCAGCAATACTGAAATCACCACATTAGAGTACTGTCTGCTCTTGCATTACTGCTATTCAGCAGGTGAGATAACACGTCAAATCAGGTGCCTTTCAAATTTGCAACCTTGATTCTAAGCATAAGTTTTTGTGATATTCTGACCTGGAAATCAGTAACTCAGCAACTAACATGATCAACACTGCATCTGCCTAGAATGGCATACAGTGGATTATTAGTAGCTTTTGTTATTTGAGTAACTATTCAAGAAAGAATCTCAGAGGCCAGAAGAGTTCTTGCCAATCTCTGCTCCCCGGCGACAGTAACAGGACCCAAAGGAAAGGCATGGAGCTGTGGCAGGAGATGGTCAGGTTTGGGTTTAGGAAAAGGTTCTTCACCAGAGGTTGAAAGCTCCCCAAGGCAGCAGTCAATAAGCATCTGTACAACACTCTTGGATATAGGGTTTGATCTGAGTGGTGCTGTGTGGAGCCAGGGGTTGGACTGCATGATCTTTGTGAGTCCCCTCCAGTTTGGGGTATTCAATGATTCTGCAACTGTAAGAGGCAAAAAGAGGCACCACCTGGATGATCCTCGAACTAACTTACAACAACTACATATGATAGGAGCAATCTCTTCAAAATATCTTCTCTTTCTCAGCACATCTGAATCTAAGCAAGAGAAAAACAAAGGTTTATGCCACTAAAGGTGCACTTACTAGGTACTGCTGATAGGAGAAATCCCATCTTCATACACGCAGCCCTGCTATGGCAAGTGTTGCTCATACAAAGACTTAACTTATAGTTCCCAACAGGAAAAGTTGAGCTCAATTTACATCACTCATACAGATGACAGTGCACAGGCAGCTGCTCTGGAGATTTGAATACTACCTCTGATTTGTGGTAATTTCTGATGTTACCGCATTTCTTATAAAATTCCTGGAGATGTGGGAAAGGTAGCAACATTTTAAAAATATTTTTACATTTTATTTGGAAAATTCCTAAGTTTCTTCAATTCAAATGAAACCTGCAGATTTTCTATGATATTTAGGCCTTCTCTCATTTTCTCCTAAGCCTCTCTGTATAAAACTGACAGTATAGGTTTCCACTTGTGTACAAAGCTTATGGAAGAAAGTTTTGATTTGCACTGAATTACACATGGACAGTGTTTTATACTCTGTTACCTACTAACTACTGAAATTTCCCACAGAATGTGATGCACAAGCTGAACACCAATCACTGTTTCAGAATATGTCCAAAATCCATTTTGTGAACCATGTCTGCTGCCATGACGACAGTGCACGATTTCTTAGTAACCACACTGGAGTCTGTGATCTGTACAAAGGATGTCTATGCAGTCCTTGAAGAAAACAAAGCCTTTGGAGGGCAACTTCAGACCTTCTAAATCTAACGTGATTTTTAATGACAAAGAATGGATCGTGTGCTAAAATGGTCGAGAAGCAAAAACACATTCTTCATGAACACTCACCAAGCACACTGATAATGTCCATTCTCGGTTTCATTCCTCCTTTCTTCCCAACAGTAAAAACTATCATTCCATATCCTTAGTGACTCTTCAGCCATAGACAGTATTTCCAATCCACTCTAAGTCTTGTAGGTCTAATTTATGAAACACACAACTATCCCTGAAAGATAGGGGTTTCCTTCAGCATGTCTTTACATAAAAGGAAGGGTGTCTTTCTGTTTGTGTTGACCTGAGAAATGTTGTTTCATGATGAATAGAAAGGTGGCAAGTAGCTTGGAAGGTGAGGAAGGAGATTTTGGATTCTGTATATTAAAAATACCTCAAATATGTAAAAGGAACTGAAAAGCAGAAGAACAGCTAGCATGTATAAACAAATAATCAGAGGCAGTTATGAAACAAAGATGAAGGATGAGATAAAGACAGATTAATTTATTTATACATCATTATTTTAGACATTCAGCGTTCCTTTGGAGAAAGTTTTACTACTCTGAAGCAGGGAAAGTGAGTGTATTTTCAGATTTTTTTCTTCTATCCATTTGCTAGTTGTGCAACTACTTCAATAAGGACATTATCCTTAAAAATTGTGCGTCGCATCAGCAGATTTTCTCTCCTCCCTTTCAAGACCTTTTCAGCTAAGATGGGCCAATGGATGAATTTTTCAAAGTGCTAGTACTGTGACAGCTAAGAAGCTGATATTCAGAATGACTCCTTGGTGAAAACATGGAAGAGGAAAACTTAAATCTTGTAATTAAGCCAACAGTAGGATGTGGAAAATACGGAGTCAGCTGGCCCTGGCTTATAGTTCACAGATACAGATCTGAGCACATCAACAATGAATTACACACTAATTCCACTCTACTACCATTCTTCATCCACTGGATGGATACAGTGGCACTGCATCTGCTGTGTCTCTACAACATATCCTCCTCCCATTTCTGAAAGAAACTTCAGTTGCTTTTTGTTCTCAAGGAAATGACTTGATACTGGTGCACTGTGACGACTGCTGCCAAACACATCTGCACAGCTCCCTCCAGCTGAAAAAGCTCAAGAGAATGCTCAATGTCCCAGGCCAGACTATTTGCATAGTGTAAGCCCTCCCACAGGCAGCTCCTTCACAAAAACCCTGCAGCACAGCTGGGAGTCGATCAGCGTCATAAAAGCAATTATCAGACTGTGAACAGGAAAAGCAGATGAAAATACTTCCATTGGTCCATAAAGCTGTTAATACTATACCTTCAACTTAAACATTTTTGCTTTTCATGTCAGAAATAGATGTTTTATTTGCCAGTTAATTTCAGCACATTCTTTACCATGGCCCCAATGCCATCAAAGATTTTATGTAATTCTGTTTCACACATAAATGCTGGGGTAGTCACCACTTTGTTTTTGGTATCCACGTGAGCTTCGTAAAAAGAAGTTAAGGAAAACACAGCCTGTGACTCACTTGCAAATGCTACCTGCAAAGTAAACCATCACTGACATAACCTTACAACTCTATTATCCCATAAACGGACACCTCCAAGTTCAGCTATAAAGACAGCTGCAACCTGTAGCCTGAGATAGTAGAAGCTACATTGCCCGAAACACAACCACTGCCAGAGCAATCTGTAGGAATGACATCATCAAGAAACATAGGAAAACTTATAGAACCTACTGACTGCAATAAAACGCCTCTCTCTGAGTACAGTTTGAACACAGCTTCAGCCTTCTGGAAAAGAAAAAATATATATCTTAAAGGTAACTGATGAACTGTATCTCATGCCAGTTTTATGCACAAATTCACTTGGCAATTCTGGTCTGTGTTAGCAGGTGTCCAAAGGAGATCTCTGGCAATAACTGAGAACTTCAGATTACACAGCTAGGTACAGAAGACAATGTTTTCTAATCACATATTATTTTACACGTGCTATCTGCTACAAACCATATATTCCCTCTAAACTACAGTGTTGTTAGAAAAGCACAGATCCTGCATGTATTCATTACCACAATGACACGTTACTAAACTCTTCATGTGGAAATTAACAGGAAAGGATATAGTTACTTCCTTCACACAATGCTTTCCTCCCAGTTCTTTAATGGCTCCTGCAGTTCCAGCATAAGGCCACTTGCCACCTTCCTCCTCTTCATGGCCCACAGTTACTTCAGCACCAGAAAGAACTTTTGCTGCCAACACCGGGGAAATGCAGCAAAGACTACAACAAAGGGAATCACAAAAACAATGTTGTGATGGCACTCTTTCAAAACTTGGTCATGATTGGAAAGACCCAAATGGATGCGGTCTTACAAATGTGAAAGGCATACCAAAGCAACATCATTCAACGTTTTCTTAGTGTCTTCTCTCACAAACACCTACACACACACACACCTTGAAAAAAAAGCATTTTAAAAATAAGCTACAACTGATAAAACAAAAAAGCTGGTTTTTTTTCTAGCTCCAGCATAAGAGCCACACATGTCAACTGCAAAACACGCTTGGTCTCCACGTGCAAACAAATACCCCTATCTGACCAAAATACATACCCAATAGGTTTGCCCGCTTTGTGGAAGTCTTTCAAGACACGTTCAACTTCTGTGTTCACCTTGCAATCTTTCCCATCAACAGCAAATGTAGATCTGCCACAATAAGAAACTTTATTCCTCACCATAAATCTACAAATAGGGCTATCTATCTGCCCTGGCTCTTGGCTCTTGAGGACAGTACAAACACAAAACTTTCTGAAAAAGTTGAACAATGCTGCAGTTGACCAGCAATGCATTAGTCAAAATGATTCACTTCTAAGGTTTTAGTATGTCATACAGCTGCTTATTTAAAATAAACATCCAGATAAAAGAAGTATTAAATTAGCTTTCTAGGATTACTGAGAAGAACAACAATGCTGACGCAGAAAAATTCATAAAGTAAGTCAAATTTCCCAAAGCCAACAAAATAACAAAACAATTAGAATTCCTTGTGGCTAATACTTTTTTTTTTTTCCTGAACTAGTTATTATTTTATAGTTACTAATGCAAGAGAATACTTTTAGTCATGAAGGAAAAGAACGATAATACTAGCAGCATCTGAAACTAATGGAGTTTTACCTTTGCTTGTCTCAGTCAACCTCAAAAAGGATCACCACAAAGGCAGGGGGAAAAGTACTTGTTGTGCATTATCTAAATTCTCCAATTCTCACCAATACTGCTAGTGCCATCAAGAATTATAACTGGAAACCATCACAAACAGCACTTACTTTAACAATTTGAATGGAGTTTTCCTTATTAAATAGTAGTTGCGTGGGTGTTAAATAAAGCCATTTGTTACTCCTTGATTTTACTGTGCGAATTACAAAGAAGGAATATAATATTTAATCGACACTTACAAATTTTTAGCAGCTCCAAATCCACCAGGGAATATCACAGCATCATGGTCCACTGTCGTAAGCTTAGCCAGGTTAGTGATTTTGCCACGAGCAATCCTTGCAGATTCCACTAAAACATTCCTTCAAGAACCAGAAATAAAACAATGACACGAATTAAGCATTTGCACACAAAACAGAATAAGGAAAGTTTTGGCAGAGGAAGGGAGGAAGTGAGAAACGTGGCACTCAATAGCTGAAGCTATAGATGCTTTTGATATATCAGCACCCACCAGAACTATTACTTTTTAATCTCCAGCAAAGCACCAGCTAGCATCAAGCTATTAAAGCCAGCCAGCAAAGGGCTCTCAGTTCAGTTACAGGCTGCTACCTCTGAAAAACACCAAAGGTGAAGACCCAGGAGTCACAGGAATCACAGTAACATGGCTTTACCTTGACTCAGCTTCAGTTGGTTGCCCCTTACTGTGGTCAATGACATGCATCTGAGGAACATCTGGAGCATACATCTGAACCTCAGCTCCCCCACGACTAAGGTGTACCAGTACACTACAGAAACAGAAACAAAATATGATGAAAACCTTAGGAGAGAGGATTTATCTGTCCTGTATGTCTCGCTAGAAACATTCCACCTGATTTTGAAAAAAGAGGAAGAACACATCCTATTAAAGTAGGAGCAAAAGAGGGAGCAAGAAACACCCCTCTTTGGTGTAACACCAAAGTTCAGAGTAGAACTGAAAGTCAGTCTGGAGGATGGTCAGGAAAGCTACAGACAAGTTTCTTTGCTCAGTGTTCCCCTTCAGGAACCATACAAACTTCTTTTCTCATTGCAAATTCCTGGGTGTTATAGAAGAGTCCCACCATTAACACTAGGAGCACACAATCTAGGTGAAAGATCTCTTATTAACAAATAATAAGAGTTAACAATTCAACTTGAGAATTAATATCTACAGTTTTGAATTTAGCTCCAGGATGAAAATTCCAGACAATTATGAACCTAACTCTCTACTTATCTCTGCTGAAATTGATTCTGGAAGCCTGAATTTCTGTCTCTGAAGGAAAAACAGTCTCTAACTCATTGCTCTGGCACCACCTGCAGTGCTCTGCATCTTTGGACAGGGATCATACAGCAAGAATGCAGTGCAAGCTCCCAGTTATGTTTTGACAAAAGCCTCACAAACCCACAACAGGACTCTGAAGGAAAACTATACCACATCTTTCAGGGAAAGTTCAACACCAGAGATTGCAGAAATGAATTCAATGGGTCTCTCTAACATAAAGCAAACTTCTTTTGAGCCCACAATTTCGCAAGGTAACTTACGCAGAAGCCTCGTGGATTTCTGTGCCATCGTAGACACCACAGCCAGACAAGACCTGCAATAGGAAAATCAAGTACTTCAAGTGATACAAAAGTCTGTACAGTCTTTCTTAAATTTTAAAAACACAAATGAAATAAATAGGAGAATAGAAATAACTTCAGGACAAGCTCTTTGCCAAGCCAGTCAGCATCACACCATTAGTCCCAGCACTGCCATTTGACATACAGCAGAACTGGCATTCCCTATTTTTAGCTACCCACCCCAGACAGCCAGGACTCAAAGAGAACTACAATTTATTTGCTCTTGTACTTGTTCCTCAGAGTTTATAAACTGGCAAAGTATCATGAATGCAGTGGGTTATTTTGAGTGCCATACATTCGATGTATCAAGTGTCATTAAGGTGTGAAACACGCTCTTACCTAAACGCAAATCAAACCCAAGTGGGTTAGAAGCACAATTATGGCACTTACAACTGCTGCAGCGTTTTGTCTGAGGATCCAAATCACCGATTAATAGTTAAATCACTTTCAACCCAATTAGAAAACATTAACTACACTTTACTACCATGGTAATATTATTTTCAGTTTGCTCATAACACAAAGGAGATGAAAAAGCACAAAGCAATAAGCTGTTCTTGTATGGCTGGAGGGAATCTTTCACAAAGTAGAAAAAAAAGAAGGATTAAAAAAGGAAAAAAAAAAAGTTGTAAGAACAAACAAACAAACAATCCGAAGTGCTCTCTGGTTCTTGAAACTGTATACACAAACACTTCTGAGTTTCGGTTCCGTTTTCTCCAAGGAAAAAATCCAGTTGAAGAGTGTCCATTTCCCCTCTTCCCTCCTGGCTTTACCCTTGTATTTCTGAAATCTGAAAGTTTTTTTTTAATCACAGATACACGAACAGAAACTGTCTTAGTTAGAAACTTGGGATTTGGAGGGGCTTTCAGCTTTTCACATCCAGTTCTCTGCTATCAGTCTTGATGTCCCACCACCTCTTCGCTAGGTCAGACAACATTTTGTTGTCCACATTAACTACAGTTAACTACAGTTTCATTGCTCAGATATTTACAAGTGATCTTTACTTTTTACATTTTTATTACATCTTTTGGTGAGCACAGAATGAATAAACACAAAAGCAACTGTCCTGTGCTTATCTTCTTTACACAACACTTGCTAAATGTTCTTGAAACTCCTTAAAATCCTGGGTTGTATCAAAAATAGTGTTGCCAGTAGGATTAGGGAGGTGATCATCCCTCTGTATTCGGCACTGATGAGGCTGTGCTTCCAGTGCTGTGTTCAGTTCTGGGCTCCTCACTACAAGAAAGACAATGAGGCCCTGGAGTGAATCCAGAGAAGGGCAAAAGAGGTGTGAGAGGTCTGGAGAACTTACGGGGAGTGGGTGAAGGAGCTGGATTGTTCAATCTGGAGAAGATGAGGCTTAGGAGAGACGTTATTGCTCTCTACAACCACCTGAATGGAGGGTGTGATGAGATGACGGTTGACCTCTACTCCCTGGTAACAGCGATGAAAGGGAATGGAGTGCCAGGTCGGATATTAGGAAACACTTCTCAAGACCAGTGAGGCAGTGGCACAGGCTGCCCACAGAGGTGGTGGAGTTACCATCCGTGAAGGTGTTCAAGAGCCATATGGATGTGGCACTGAGGGACGTGGGCAGTGGGCACGGTGTGATGGGCTGCTGGTTGGACTGGGTGATCTTAGTGGTCTTTCCAACCTTAACAATTCTATGATTCTATACTAAAGCACTGTTCTCTTCTGCTGTGCCAGTACCTTTCTAGTTACAAAAACTACCTTGTACTATGGTCAGAAGTTTACATGGCTAATGTCAACAATAAAGTCTGTTTTCCAGTCTCTATTTGAAGGGTGATGGTTTGCTAAAACGTCAGCATTCACATTGAGCTCTCTGTAACACACAGAATTACAGAGAAGCAGGGGGTTGGAAGGAACCTCAGGAGCTAATCAAGTCCAAGCTAAAGCAGGTACCCTACAGTAGGTCACACAGATAGACGTCGAGACAGGTCTTGAGTATATCTACAGAAGGCGACTTCACAACCTCTGTACAGCCTGTTCCAGTGCTCTGTCATCCTAACTGCAACGAAGTTCTATGTAAAGAACTCAACTCCAGGCTCCACAGAAGCCCAATTTTACATAAATTCCTACCATGACCTGGCTCTCTCGGAGGTGCGCTATTCCAAGAGCAGCTTTACCACTCAACTGCCGCTCGCCTCAGCCAGGCCTCACGGTACGCCGAGCCCTCCCCACCGCCACCCCAGCACCGAGCCCCGCTGCCCTTTCACCAGCACGGGAACGGGGCCGGATGGACGCTACCAGCGCGCAAACCAATTTCCTCCCCCTGCTGTGCTGCACCGTTCTCCCGCCTCACTCACCACAGCGACGCGGGCGCCGCGGGGGCGGCGGGCGGAGCAGTGGAAGGAGGCGAAGCCGCAGGGCGCTGCCCGCCGCAGCGCGGAGCACAGGGCCGGCCCGCGGACGAGCAGCATAGTCGCGAGAGCACGGAGCGAGGCCGGAGGGCTGGCGGAGCGCGGAACTGCAGCGGGGCAGGCCGCGGGAGGCGGGCCAGGCCGGGAGGCCGCTGAGCCCTCGGCTGGGGTGTTGGAAGCGCCCTCTAGGGGCGGGGAGGCCCACGGCTAAGTATTCACCGGGGAAGGTGAACAGCGGGCATGCCAAGTTCCATCGCAGAGATTGGGCGTATACGTATATACATATATATATAGGACTGACTGGTGTGTATCTATCACCTATTTGCTACAACGAAAGCAGTGCTTGCGGCCAAGATCAGCTGAGAATCATCACACCTTTCAGCAGGGCCTGGAACTGGTGCAGAAGAGCAATGGGCTGCCCAGGGAGGTGGTGCGGTCACCATCCTTGGAGGTGTTCAAGAGCTGTGTGGATGTGGCACTGAGGGACGTGGGCAGTGGGCGTGGTGTGATGGGCTGGTGGCTGGACTGGGTGATCTCAGAGGTCTTTCCAACTGTAATGATTCAATGAGCAGTGCTGTATCCTTTTCCCCAGTTCCCCCGTGATGCACCACAATCAGTTTTGATAACGCTACTAAGTGTTTCTCACAACATTCCTGTTGAAGTAAACATCTATACAGGATCAGATCAAATTAAACTGCACCTGCAATCTTGCATCTTGGTTTCAAGTGGCAACAGAAGGTAAGGAAATGACACTGCTTCAAGGCCTAGCCTACTCCACAGCTTGTGGAGTGCTTGTGTCCAATTTGCACATTTTGCTAACAGGCACAAGGATTAGGCCAAACTTGGACCTACCAGACTTAACATTCAGTTTCTAGTATTTTCCAATGTGTCTTTCCTTATCTAGGGAGAATTTTTATCTATCACACGCATCATGGAATTTATCTTGATAACCTAACAGCATGTTGCAGCTCAAGCAAAGTGACAAACGTGAATGGAACACATCCCTTTGTGTAAGAACAGATGCTATCCCACCTCTCCCACTTCCTCTCAAGGCTCTTGAATGCTTTTGTAAAATTTTTATCTTTAACATTCTGAACATGAAGAATATACCCCAAGCCACATCTCTAAGTTGTTCTGAAAGGCCAGATTTTCTCCAGGTTTGTGTTTCTTAATATTGCAAACCCAAAAGATTATTAAAAATGTAGGGATAAAGTTAGTCTGCTTAACGAGCAGCAAACTCCTACATAACACAAAGCTACTGTCGTGACAGACCCAATTAGAGCTACAGGTTGTACAGTTTACAATAACATGGTCCTTAAAAAACAAAACAAAACAATGCAAGTTTGACAATAAGAAACACGTATGAAAACCAGTAAATTGAGTTAAGTAGTAATAATCACAATCATGTTATCTGACACATAATATGTTCTCTGGGTTAGCTAAACAATGCAGGGATTTACACAGATCCCAAGATGAATTTTTCCCTTCTTTCTGTACTACTCCCTCCCTACATATATCTATGCCTCTATTCTGTGCAACTTGCTTTCTGCCATGGTGGGGAAAGGAAGCAGAGGGGTGGAAGAGAATGAGAAGCAATTCCAAATCCCAACACAAAAACACAAAGCAGCTTCTACAAGTGTCTCTCCAGTCCAGCAACATCCTTCACTGCCTCGAGACCCTGAAACATTGTTATGATCATGAAAAAAAACATGAGGCAAGAGAGCACCAGCAACTGAAAAAAAATCTCAAAGATTCTATGAAGAAAGAAAAAATAATTTAAAAAAAAAAAAAAAAAATCAAAACATTTGGTATGCTTATTTAAGTAGCAAGTGCATATTAACTTCACATATTGAAATGCAACATGAACTGACTGCACATGTCTGGTGTATACTTTGGATTTATTTTTCTCTGCAGCACTTCTCTATATTCACACCTCTTTTCCAAGAGTAGAAAGAGACCAGAAAAGTAATCAAGAAGAACAGAATACACTGAAAACAAAATCAATCCTGGCTCACTGTTATTATTTGCTGCACCTTAAATCAAAGCCCTTTCAACATATGGCTTGAAAACAACACAAATATGGATATAGTTCTTTGCATTCAGAACCTCAGTGTCATTATTAGCCAAGTCCCATTCCAATTCCTAAAAGCAAGGAAAACAGAAGTTTCTAATTTTCATGTTAATAAACAATGATTGGGAGTTACATAACCAAGAAAACCAGGTCCACTTATTCCTAACAGTGCTCCAATAATATGCATGTATTATAACAAAAAAAAAAATCAAACAAATTGAGAGCAATAAGCAGCCCTCCCACTAAGAATGACATAAAAACAGAAGTAAAAAAGAGTCCATCACAAAGTATGACAAGGCCACATTAAAATTAATTCTCAATATTTAATCTATACACAATGTGTTTTTAATAAAGAATGCATTTCTTCCAGTCATACTTCTAACTTCACAGATAAAAACATGTTTTTTACCTTACCTGAAATTGAGAACAATTTAAAAACCTAAGAAATCAGCGCTGTCAAGCAACCAGTCACTTGCATTATGGACAAAGGCTGGCACTGCCTATCCTAAATCTCTCCCACTTTGTAACCCAGATGCAAGCCCACCCCACACTGTTAAAAAGATCTAAATTATGCCACTATGAGGGCCACTCAGTCCCAGTGAATACCACTGCATAAATTTACGTTGTCTTAGGTTTTCTCCCATGAAGAATAACTAGGAAGTGAAATTATCAACATGAACTTCTTGCATGAGATAATCACTGTCTGAAGACTCCAAGTCGTCTTCATCTACTGATGTTTCTGCCACACGCTTCATGCCCCGCTGTTGTGAAATGGCCAATGCATATTTGATATTGTAGATATTCCATTCACAGCTGTAAAAATAAGAACATGTTAGAAACAAGATGATGTTTTTTCTCCTAAAGCATAAGCACCTCTAAAAGAAGAGGGTCGTGAAACTTCTAATGCTACATTATCGTCCTTCTAATTACTCTACAGTGCAGTGAAGGGTTTTGATTTAGACTTTAAAATATAACAATACATACAGCTTGGATACATCTTCAAAGTGACGCTGGATGCTTTTCTGAAGAAACTGAATCATGGGGAGCAGCTTCTGCGACCTTAAATGGAGAAAACGTACAACTTGCATTGTAATTTATATTTATGTGTAAAAACAGTACTTTTCTATATACTCAAAACTTTAACATAAGTGTCATTGTCTAATTTAACATTAGACAAACAAAAGCATCTTGCTTTTGATTGTGCCAAAAATGATTATATTTAAATACAAATAATCTACTTCCAAACAGTTTTTAACGTCAAGCTGTAGCATGAAAAACTAAATTCTGCTTGCTGCAATGACAACAATTTCTTCCAAGTAATAACTTACTTTCCAAACAACAAACAGCTTGTTTTAAACTCCCTACTTCTACTTCAATAGAAACAAAAAGAAGAAAATTTGATCTGGCCATTTCAGCCACTCAACCATTAATACTAATATTGAGGTAAGCCACGAGTTACACAGCGCATTATTACTTTAACCTGCATCTATTTCAGATGGCTGTAGCTCTCTATCATACCTCCAGTTTACCTGGCTTTATTCCAAGGAGTCTACAAGCTGTATAGTAAGAGAAGGTTGAATACAATTCACAGAGCAAGCCCATATAGTTTTGAAGAAAAACTTGGTAAAAAAAAATCAAAGCACTTACTAAAAATGCATGCTATAATCACAAGCTAACTCTATGAAGGTGCAGCCAATACAAGCTTGTTATCCTTCAGTTGTATTTAATGTACATAATTGTTTAAAAAAAAAAAATCCCCAAATCCTAATAGTGCTTTTGAAATCTTCATGCATTTATAGACTAAGCAAACTATGGAAAGTTTTACCTACAGTATTTAAAAAATGCTTTTACCCCCACAAATGCAATCCAGTTCTCATACACACTCGTTAGTAGAGAAGTTGTAAAAATCAAGTTGTTTCAATTCCTATGTATGCATCCACCATTTCAGTCCTGAACTGAAAGGAGTGTTAAAATCCTTATCAGCTTTTTTCATTTTCACAGCTCACCTTGTTTTTAATTTCTGTCCATGCAGCATGAGCAACTTATGAGCCCAAATAAGATAGAACTCTAAATGACAAGATATCTCAAAGGCAGAGGCCAGGAACTCCAACACCTTTTCCACATACAGATCTGGGAGCGATGAGCAGACAACATCAACTGCATGAAGAGGAAACAAACAAAACAAAAATACACAGACATTGGTGTTGAATTATTATTTGGAACAACAAGAAAGAGACCACAGGAAGGGATGTGGAGAAGCAGAAGAGAGAACATGGTCTTAGCATCTATTCAGTGTTCAATATTCTACTTTAGGGCACAGTACCACAACCTCTCAGCAAGCCTGTTTTGAGCCTTACAAGGCCTCTTTTGAGCCTTCCAATCATTACTGGATTTAAAAACATGAATTTAACTCTCCTCCTATCCAAGACATGCAATCTTCTCCAGAACTTGTACCTGTCTCCTTCTAATCCATAAGTGATCTTAACCACAGTTTTGTTGCTCCTGACTTTATAGTTCTTGTAGAGTTAAGTGGAACTCGGAAGGTGTAATATCAAGAGGCAATAAAGGATGATTGAAAAGATCCAGAGCTGCCTGCTCACAGAGGAAGTACCTGAATGCTGTTAACAATTGGTCACGATGAAGCAGCACAATTTATAGTTGTTCAGAACAATGATAACCTCATTATATACAATTATTTCTCAAATTAACAAACTCTCACTCTCTGCAGATACTCCAACAGTTTCACATAATATTCAAGCCAATCTATCTTTCTCTATTAAACAAACAGTCCCACATTCCTTCTGTTAACAGTGGATTTCAACAACCTAAATTTCCACGCTTCACTCTCACTCAGCATCTCCTCAGCTGTTGTGTATTCTGGCCCTCTAATAGTTTTCCAATTCCTCCTCCTGAACGCTCCAGAACAACAATATCAGTTTTGCATGAGATAGTAAGAACCAGACACCATGCTCCTAACACAGTCTCACAAGTGCTGAACAGAGGAGACTCATTGCTTCCCTCAAGCCGCTGACTACATTCTTGACAGTACAGCTCTGACATCAGCTGATTCTCTTCATCACACAGGCACACTGCTAAATCATGTTTGGTAAGTCCTTCTAACAACAGTTGTTTTATCTACATGGATGCAAAAGTTGGCATAAATCTGGACCTGATCAAAGTCCACGTCCTAAAGTCACTAGATGACCACACAGCAGACTGGTAAAATTGTAACAAGTTAATACCAGGAATTTTTTTTTTTTTTTCCTACACAGAAGATTATTCTTTCTCTCCTAATCTTTAGCAACTGTAAAAAGACTGAAGTCCTTGAAAGTTCACTTTTTTTTTTCCCCTTTCTGGGAAACTTTACCCTTTATGCTTCACTATTTGGCTTAAACATCTCTGCTCACAATTAGCTCAAATTTCACAGAAGATCCACTTACCTTCATTACCAGGTATGGCTTCTATAACCTCCTGAATTAACTTCTTTTCATTTAGCTTCAGGGCCATGACAATAGCCATCATGTATTCTTTCTGATGCAGTTTTTTGCGAATGTTGCTGGGTGTAACATCAATGTCCAGCTCAAAAGGATCAAAAATTAACCCAGCATCCAGTGAATAGATAAGAAGACCCTCAGTGGTGGTAGCTGCCCAGCTTCGTCCTAGAAAAGGAAGTAAGACTTTTTAAGAACAAAGCTAGGTTTTCTAGGACACGAGCACAACAGAAATAACAAACAAATGATGCTCTGCTGCTTACAGCATGTATGACAGAAAATAGTGCATCACTGATGGATCCGTCAGCAATGGCAGTGCTTGTGAAGAATACCAGCTGAATGCAATATATACGTAAGCTTCCTAATTATCTACTGAGTAAGAGATGGGACTGTTAAACTAGCAAGACCATCTCCAAAGGCATTTGCACTCCTTTGCTCTTCTACTCATCTGTTTGCTTCATACAGAAGGAAAAGAAATAAATCATACACTCATCAATACTTGCCTGTAGGAGAGAATCGCAGGCAAGTTACTCTTATTTCTGGTTTGAAGTGTCGAGAACTCATGTCACCTAAAAGAGAAGTTGCAAATTGATTTAATACAGCCTCCAAAAGTTCCTGGTCTGCCTATCAATGATAACAGCATAGTTAGAATTAGGCTGAACAGTGTGGAACATGTCAAAACTTGGCAGTTCAAAGATATGGTCTCTGCACAAGAGATCATAAAATAAGCTAAACAAAGTGGCAGGACTGAATCTTGCCGTGTCATTTGAAAGATCAGAGACATAGCAAGGAACTGGAAAATAAAAATGGGTCTCAAAAGTTTTTCCAGATAGCGCTGAATATGGTACATGTGTAATAGATCTCTGAAGCCACAGACAGTTCAAGCATACTACAAAAACTGAGCTGGACAGTTCAAAGTCTTCATATCTGGCATTTACTTTAGGAATAAAGATTTTGATCCTCACAAAGACAAGACAGCAAGGTCAAAAGCCATACCTGTTTTTACTCCAGGAAGAGGAATAGCAACACCGTCTTCATCTCCAGTGCCTTCATCTATCAGAGCCATGCTGCCAAATTCAGTCATTTTTCTCCGATCCAAGTATTCCTATAAAAACACAGAAGTTCCATTCACTGCACAATCTCCTCTCCAACACCTGCATTAACTGAAAACATCCCATAACATTCAAGAATTTAGTGATTATTTCTTTGTACCTTTGGAATAAAGTTCTTCCAAAATCATCAAGAAAACTGCTAGTTCATAATAGTGGGCAACCATATGCAACCATGTATCAGAGTCAAGATGCCTCATTCTTATGGCCATAGAGTAAGAAACCTCAGACTGTGGTTTGATATTATTACAATGTTATTCTACCTAAAGGTGCACAATTTCCTCAAAGAAAGTCCTGTTTTTCCTCCCCTTCCACAATCTCACTGTTCTAAAATTAACAGCTGTACAGTCAGTTACTGAAGTTCTGCTTCAGGATGCAACTCCCCCTCAATTTTTGCATGCCTCCTCCTTGATTCTTTTCTAGTTGGCTCACTCCTGGTATTCCTTCGCACTATGTGCAAAGCCATGCTGGCACAATAAGGGACAGATAACAGAAATGAAAACCGCTTTACAAACCATTGTTGTCAGAAACACATTTGGAACCACAGCCAAATACAGCTTGACGTAAACACTTGAGCAATCATTATTCCTCCAGGTAAAGAGATATTAAGAAGTCTTACTGGAATTTTTTTCTTTCAATAGTTTTCATCAATTTACTTTACTTTCAAAGGAACTTAACTTTACATTTGGCACTATTTAGAAACAGCGTGTGTAAAATTCAGTGATGCTTTCCTGCATCCACCCTAAATTCCTTCATTTCTTTGCTAACACAAGAAACTGACACAAGAAAATCAGCTTAGTACAAAATATCAATCATTAATATTTTTATTAATTCTAAGTTCACTGGCTAACTATGCTTACAAGAATTTTGCTTAACACAAGCATATAGTAATCCAGAAAGATTTTAATGAGATAAATTTCAGGAAACAATTTTATTTTTTAAGAAATAACTTCTCCTTACATCTCCTGCACAAAGCAAAGAAAACAAACCCATGTTTATCAAAATATTCAGGCATCCCATTTAAATTAGAGGTTACACCCAAAAAAATCAAAGCTTTGGCTTTGTAAGGGGTGAAACTGACCACTACAACCACATACCTCCATTGCATCTAAAGAAAGGTTGCACGAGATCTCAAATTTTTTCATAAGAATCTGTTCTTTGACATTATAAATACAGACAAATTTTGACAGTCCACCTGCCAAAATGGATTGTCCATCTGCTGAGTAACACAGAGTGGTAAAAGATCTGGTAAAAAAAAATTAAAAATAAATTGTTAATTTCATTGCCACTTTGAGCCAGAAGACAAAAGTGCAGTGTGAAGATACAGAAAAAAATCATTCAATTGTAAAAGTAGTAGAGCTCTTCATTCACATGTTAACACGTTTTATCACAATCAAATACTTTCAGTGCTTTACTGTGTATGAAACCACAAGCAAATTAAAACTTCAAGCTTTTTCAAGTACGTCAATACGCCTGTGCCCTGCTGCAACTCTGCAAATGAGCTTTCAATTATACTCTGTGAGACACTAAGAATGGTGAGAAGAGAGAAAAAAACACCGAGGTATGTAGAGAAAGAAGGTGGTTGAGCTCACCACCAAAAAATACATTTTTAAAAAATATTATTTAGATTTGAGGGGAAGCAACAGGAAGGAAAAAGGAGGTTTGAGCAGCAATGGAAAAAGAGAGGAATGAAACACAAGACATCTGTATTACAGTATTTGAAAGCAAATAAATTTGAGTTGCCTTTAAAAATTATTTCACATACATAGTAACTTGCAATAATCCCACAGCATATTTACATTTACTTAAAATAAATTTCCTACATAGTCATAGATAGATAATGTTTACATAACAACATATCCAATTTAAAGACCCATCACATTTGTTAACTGAGAAACTTATGACAATCTTAACATTATACTGGAAACACAAACTTGTGGAAGAGAACAGATGATCAGAGTGATGCTGATCAGATGGTCAACACAGTAAAAAAACATACATCCAGATGTCAACACCAGAAATCTTTTAAAATCCAGTCAGAATCAAAATAGCTGAACAGCAGATGCACTATGAAATCTTCATGTAAAAAATAAGTGCAAGAACAACCCAACTCTAAAGCAAATACCAGCACGGCACCCTCTTTTCAACTGCTATCTCGTTTACTTACTTCCCTTTGGCTGATTGTTTGGCAGTGATTTTATCGAGCTCCTTCCTTCCCATTTGAAGGTCATGTCTTCCCTCAATTGAACCAACTTGGACTGCATTCTCATGATCCCAAAATGTTATCTGTCCATTCAGAGAAGCAACTGCAAGCTCCTTGCCATCAGGTCGGAAAGCAACAACAAGTACTGCAAAGAATCCAATTAATGGTTAAAGTACAGCCTGAACTTTTTCTAGGAAAAGATCCTATGTTTATCTAAGAAAAAAAAATCCATATTTTTCAAGCATGTCATCTCAACTACCACAAGCAGCTAATGATTAACAAGTATCACAGTATTTCTCCTCTGGACAACATACGTATGTTTAGCTAACCATATAGCTAGAGCTGGTAACATATAAAAAGGATTTCTTGCACTGCAGAGAACTACTCAACCTTTTGCTTCCATTATTAAGAAAAAAAAATCTGCATTTGACAGACAGTTGCATCATTTCTGATAGTGTTTTTATACTTAATAGAATATGAAATAGAGATTACCATCAGAGTTCAACATTAATGTCTCCTTAGTTCTCCAGCTGTCCAACATATCCCATAACTTGACAGTTTTATCCCAAGAGCCACTAGCGAGAACACACTTCATTGGGTTAAAAGACAAACTGCTGATGGGGCCCTCGTGACCTGATAAGACCTAATAAAAGAAAAGACAACGTGGAAGTAGGTAAGAGAAACTGAAGTTCATATAGTGTGCATTCAATAAACTATCAGTACAGCAATAAAAATACACCTAACTTGTCCAAAAGTTACTTCGACTGTGTCTGGACATGAGGGATGATACATACCACTGATTCTCCGCTTTTTATTTAAATAAGTTGAAAAGAGAATTGCGGAAGTGCTACCACTGCACAGGTATCTGTAACCACGCTCATGCATGCACACAGTCTTTATAGCGGTTAAGACTTAGGAATAGTCTTCTTGCCCTGTCTTATTATCAGGAGAGCAACACTAAAGAACTGTGAGCAAGAGTAATAAGTATTTTTCAAGCATGGAGCTCCCACTCCTCTCAATAGAAATAATATCCTGACAGATGAAAAACTTCACATGAGCCAGCAGTGTGTTTTTGCAGTTTGGAAAGCAAATGGTATCCTGGGCTCCATTAGAAGAGGGGTGGCCAGCAGGGACAGGGAGGTGACTCTCTGCTCTGCTCTTGTGAGGCCCCATCTGGAGTTCTGTGCCCAGGTCTGGAGTCCCCGGTACAAGAAAGACAGGGAGCTGTTGGAGGGGATCCAGAGGAGAGCCACAAAGATGATCAGGGGACTGGAGCACCTCCCCTATGAAGACAGGCTGACGGAGCTGGGCTTGTTCAGCCCGGAGAAAAGAAGGCTGTGGGGTGACCTCATTGCAACCTTTCAGTACCTAAAGGGAACCTACAAACAGGAGGGGAGTCAACTCTGAAAGAGTAGGTAACAGCAGGACAAGGGGAAATGGTCTTAAGTTGAGATAGGGAAGATTTAGGTTGGATGTCAGGGGGCAGTTCTTTACTATGAGAGTGGTGAGGTGCTGGCACAGAGAGGTTGTAGATGCCCCATCTCTGGAGGTGTTCAAGGCCAGGTTGGATGGGGCCTTGGGCAGCCTGGTCTAGTATTAAATGGGGAGGTTGGTGGCCCTGCCTGTGGCAGGGAGGTTGGAGATTCATGATCCTTGAGGTCCCTTCCAACCCAGGCCATTCTGTGATTCACCATCTACACCAAATTAAATATATGAATTGTTGAATTCATCTGATTTGCCATCATATGTACAATGCTTAAGAACTGAAAATAGCAAATGACAGTGTCTCTCCTTAATTAACTGTACCCTGCAGAGAGTAATTTCAAACTAACAGCAAGACACTGGAGATCGAAATTGATAAGTTTTCCAGCCCTCCAAATTAAACAACCGTACAAAAATAATAAATAAATAATAATAATATTAATTAATAAATAAATAACCGTACAAAAAAAAGTCATGCCCCTACTTTGCACCAACGAAATCTTTCCTGGAATCTGTATTGATCTTATAATAGCACCTACACTTTCTTAATTTCCTTGAGAAAATACGTAAAAAAGAACAATTCTGAACAACCAGTTGAGTGAAAACTCTTTTTCCCAATGCGGTAGCATAGTAATACTTCAGCAATATTTGTGTTACTTCAGTAACTAGGAAGAGCTCATTGCTCAAATGTTCATTGTGGGTCCTTACATCCAACAGCCTCCCACTCTGCATCGACCAGATGAATATTTCAAAGGAATCCTGGGAACCAGCTGACACAATCTCACCACTGGAGTCCACAGCCAAACAAGAGAACTGACTTGGTCGTGGAGAAGTAAAGGTACGGAAATTGCGGTACCTGTTATAAATGTGAAAACAAATTGGAAAAAACATTTCAAGTAGATCTAAAGATACATTTTACGCACTAATTTTTTTTTTTTTTTTTCCAAGTCAAATGAACTCCTTTTCAGGTCTCTTAAACTATCTACAGAGAAAAGTACTCTTCGCATAAAAAGAGATGCCTTGGTATGATTCCAAGACTCAAAAAAATATTACTAATTTTGTAGAAAAAATAGCCCAAAACACTCAGAAGATTTTTCTTCTGTAATACAGCATATGTCCATTCTCTAGACAACACGTTTGCTTACACATCCAGTTTTATACAGCGGCACTGTAATGACTCAATCACTGTAACTATGGCAAACATTGTTACATAGGTGAATACTACTTACTGTAGAAACAGAGAATGGCCTTACTGAATTTTCAGCTTCTCTGAGCAAAGTTCCTCCAGAATTTTGTTCACAGAAATTGGATAGAGTGACAGGATTTCTAATTACTATCTAAGTTTGAATCAAAGGCTGAACTAATAAAAGCACTAAAACCAATAAAGTGGTACTCATAGTTTTGCAACTTGTTCCTGAAACCATTAATCATCAGTCTGTTGCATTTTGGGTGGGGAAAAAAGACAACTAAATAATACACAAAAGCTTTAGGAAAAGTTACCTGTGCAAATCAAAGGCCCGCACTGTTCCATCCAGGGAAGCACTCAAAATAACATAACCACTGGAAGTAAAAGTTACAGCAGTTACGCCACTGCTATGGTCTGTAAAAGTGACAAAACAAAAACTGCTTGAAGTGTTCCACACTTTGACCTGCAAGAGAGATCAGAAAAGCCTTCCTGGAATCTCCACCATCAGTTCAGAAGGAATATATAATGAAACAGTAGAGTAAAGAAAAGCTAGCTCTAAAACTCTTGAACAGCATAAGGAATGTGCGCAAATGAGGCAGAGCTACAACTTGTCATTAGACCTCTAAAGGCAAATAAACACAGAAATTAAGTGGAGACAAAAAGTTTTTGAAATAAAGTTAAAATTTCAAGGAAAACTCAATCAACATCTCAGTCTCTTAAACTTCGACCTGCCAACTTTCAAACTTTGTTTGAAAGGTTATTTCAAACAAAAAACTTAGAAGTTCAGCTATCTGCAGTCTGAAATTTATCGGGCTTGGTTGATTTTAAATATGAATGGTAGAAACTATGAAGTGGCAGGTCTTCTCTTTTTCCCCATCAAAACTTGTGATGGACAGAAGATGCCATCACCACCACGTTTAAGAACCAAGAGACTTTAGGATTACTCTACAAAACATTCTTTCTCCACTAAAATACTTTTAACTCTTCTTTAAAATTATCTGTCCACCTAGGCTTCCATCTCAATACAAGCTATTTATGAGATTTTTTCTTTTAAATAGCAAACTTCTGCAATGGTACACTGCAGGATAAAATCAGCTTAGGAATTATATTTCTATAAGTTATTTGAAATAAAGTCTGCATTGAAACTAATTATCTGGTTGATTGAAATTCATTCATCTCAATATATGAAGGAACCAGCACAGATAAATATAAACTAACATCTGATGAATTAGATCTTTTTGTGCTTATGGTGACTGCAGAGCTACAACAAAAAAAGAGCTGCTAAAAAGCTTACGTGATACTATTTGCAGAGGACACCAACCACAAATCAAAACATATATTGTGCAGAGAAAGATCAAAGCTTCTAAGAAAATCAAGGACAGAAAAATATAGGGATTACAGTAACACAGCTTTCTACACACAATGGAAATTCAATGCGTTTACTACCTTTTTACAATTTAAGTTCATACTACAGTAATCTTGTATCACTCACTTTCCCATCCTCTCCTCCAGTTACTATGTATTGCCCATCTGGAGAATAAGCCAATGAAACCATGCTGTTGAAATGGCCCTGCTGCTTCAACACATAGGATTCGCTCTGCCATTCCCACACCAGGAGCTGACCCAAACCTGTGAACACATAAGGACTGACTGGAATTATGAATCCAACGATGGAACCTGCTAATGCACACCAAAAAACACATACTTGCATCTACCAATCAAAGAATAAAAAAAGTTGATGCAAACAGGTTGTATTATGTCTCTATATTGATTTTAATACAAGTCATTTTCATTCCAGAAGTTCAAGATCAATTTCCTAAACAACCAGAATCTGGCTTAATATCCTCAGTACTACAACAGTGCTATCAACAATTTTTGTAACAAATGGATGTACAAAATCAGAAATATGCTAGGAAAGAACTCTGTTTTCCTGTTTATGTCAATTAATTTGTTCATTTTGCAATTTCATCTTTAAGATACTGTAGTCACCTTATGGGCAATTGACCTTATTAACTGGTCACTGCAATGAATAACCAAGGTAGCTTGGAGCTTTCCAATCCCCTGCTTCTTAACATCAAGGGCTGTGAAGGAGATGACAACATCCTATCTTTTAATTTTTTCACTAGGTGAACTGGTAAGAAAAGCAGGGCTGCATGAAGATATAAACTCAGTTACCATGCTAACCTTTATGGACTTTATGGGGGGGGGGGAGGTGGAAACAGATGTATGAACATTCAGCTCACTTTGTAAAACACCATGTGTCAGAAGTGGCTGTGCATGAGACTGAAGCCGAAAAAAGAGTGTACTATGTCTATTCAGACACTATGGAGATGAGTCTGTACATTATTAGCAACATTTCAACATTTGGAATCAGTAAGGGAAGGAGGAATTTGGATTTGTTTGCCACAGCATTCCTCATTTTTCCATGAATACTTATCAAACACTTTACAAACCTGAACATCCAAAAGCAATCCAGTCACCAGTAGAGTTGATAGAAATAGAAGCTATCCTTTGGTCTGAAATACTAAAGAAAGAAAATTATCCAATAAACAAACCTGTATTTTCAAGCCTTATGAGATAAAACTTGAAACTCCTGAGAAACTAGAGTTTATTTCAAGACCTTTATATACTTTACTGATTTTTATGTATTACTGTAACATCAAAAGCAGCATTCAAACCTTCCTTTACTATACTCAGGAACATCAGATACTGCCTTTTTCACACTGAAGACAAGAGTATCCGTATCCCAAAGACACACTTATCAATAACAGAGCAGTCCTTCCCAAATTCAAAAAACAGTGGATTCTTTTAAGTTATACAAGGAAATTATGCATTCTATTGCTAGGCTCATAAAGCAATAGAAAAAAAAATACACGTGTTTCTCCAATCTAAGTACAATTTATAGATTATTTTCAATATGCTGATTTTTTTTTTTTTAATTTTCTTTTTGTTTTCTTTCTCTATAAGCTTTATTTGCTACGAAGAAACTAACAACAGAAAATCCAAAGCATTGTAGGAATCTATGGCCAACAACTACTATTCAGGAGTTTCTCATTCAGAGCTGACTTTTCTGTAACGAATTATATAATAGAGCTGCTTAGTATTTATTATCATAGTATCATTTAGACTGGAAATGAACTTTAATAGACACCAGCACTACCAATCCCATCACTACAGCACCCCCCTAAGCGCAACCTCCACACATCTGGTTACTTCCCGGGATGGGAACTCCACCACATGCCTGGGCAGCTCATTCCAATGCCTAACCACCTTTGCTGTTAAGAAATTCCTCATGATATCCAATCTAAATCTCCCGTGGAACAATTTGAGGCCATTTCCTCACATCCTATTACTTGTGACCTAAGAGACCAACTTCTTCCTCACTGCAGCCACCTTTCACTAGTAAGGTTCCTCTCAGTCTCTATTTCTCCAGACTGAACAGTCCCGGTTCCTCCAGCCACTCCTCATACACCATCTTCTAGCCCCTTTATCAGCTTTGCTACTTTTCTCTGAACACTCTTCAGCAATTCAGTATCCTTCTTCTAGTGAGGGGCCCAAAACTGAACACAAGTTTACCTATGATTCTGCCTTTCCAGAAATTACAACACTAAATCGATGCTCCTGTGTAAGATTTTTGTGCTCCAATATTAATCCATTACTACTAAATACAGTGTAGTCTTAAGCAAAGAAAGCAAAACGAAAAACCAACAGCCCTCACTCCCAAATCAACCAACCATTAACCCCTATATCTCACCTCAAGGAATGTATCAGATTGAAATCTGGAAGCTCATGAAGGTGAAAGATTCCAGAAGCAAAACCAGTGACCAACAGGTGTGTTTTCTTGTGATAAGCTGCGGATGTCAGGTTATTAAAATCTCCTTCTTTATTGAAAAAATACCTGGGCATCAAAGAAATGAGAGAAGCAAACAATGTAAAAGAAAAGAACTCTCATAACTCCATTTCAATACAGGTTGAGTATTTCAACAGTATCCTATGACAAACCTCAAAAGCACTAGGTTCTGGAAACTTATTATATGTATACTTTCTATAGTTCATGAAAAGCTAATTCTCTTTCCTTTTCTCTTCCTGAATGTTTACAGCTGCTACTGTAGTCTTACTATCAGAAGTGACAGCTGACCACACACAACAAAAGGGACAAAAGTTAAGCTCAGAGGAATTGCACTGTGCATTTTCTTCTGATCATCACAGGTGGTTTTCACAAATTCACTGATACGTGTGAGCCTCCTATGGAGACAACAGTCATGAATACCATATGTCTAGTGAAGGTTTTCTCCATTTCTTTGCAGGTGTAACTCCTACTGGAATTAAAAATATAAGCACCCCATGATGGTGCTCAACATCACTCAAATGTTCAAATTCCTTTGTTGCCTGCAAATAGTGCTCCACAGAGGCCAAGTTAACAGTCAGGGGTAGGGCACTTTCCATACGTTTCCTTTACAGACAGAGAAACTGGGAAGAGAAGCTTGATGTCCAGAACTCTTAGTTACCCCTTCTGGAATCCTATCTCTCTCCCACTTACTGACTAGTTTCCTTATAAACACTGTGCTCCTTTCAGCAAAACTAAACGCACCACCTATCTTAAGACCAGATTACTGTTTGTAAAATGTATCTCATTTGATGTGGACAGACAGGGAGATAATTCAGAAAGGCATCTCTGAGTAGCTTACCAAAGAGGCTGACGAGCTATTTTACCTAACACTGCCATTGCATCACCTCTTCAGTCAGGCAATCTTGCAATCCCTCACAGCCTCTGGACTTAACTAAAGGACACTGCATTGACAATCTTATGCTTATTATTCTGAATGTGAAGGTACCACCTTTCATACAGTCAAGGTAAGACAAACAATTGTTGTACTGAAAACTATTTATTATGGGATTTATGATAAATTTCTAAACCTTGGGCAGTTTTTACATTATTCTGAGTAATAAATGGTGAAAAAAGCCCAACATAGTAAACTTCCACAAAAACTCTGCCTTGGGATAAATAAAAATCACTTACTTTGCCACACGTGTATATTTAACCTTCTCTCTTATGTCCTGTTCATTTGGATTGACTTTTCCATGAATTTCTTCACCCTTGGGTTCTTCAAGAAATCCATCATCATCTTTTACTCTGTTCTTTTGTCTAGCTTCTTTAGGGGGCATGGGCTTCAGACCATCAAGCTCTGTGTCACATTGCCACACACAGAGAGCTCCATCCCGGCTAACTGTGTATAGCTAGAACACAAACAAAAACATATGATTATCACATAGCAGACTTCTTTGAAAGCTCTTGCCCTGTTTTAATGATTACACGATTGCAAAAGGGATAGGGAGCCTACACTCTAACACTGGGATTATATTTTACTTAGGCAATTTTATTACCATTTGAAATTACAGCTAATTAATCCTTTCATAATTAAAACTGTCTTTTTTTTTTCCTTATGAAAGGGCTGAGGGGGGGGGTAGCGGCAGGGGGGCTTTGAATCACTTTCATTTTAATCATGTTACTTCTTGTAACACTCAAGGAATTTTAAACTCATGATCACTGCAAATGAGTTGAGATGGTTTTAAATCGAGGGAGGGAAGACTGAGGCTGGATGTCAGGGGGAAGTTCTTTACTATGAGAGTGGTGAGGTGCTGGCACAGGCTGCCCAGAGAGGTTGTGGATGCCCCGTCTCTGGAGGTGTTCAAGGCCAGGTTGGATGGGGCCCTGGGCAGCCTGGTCTGGTATTAAATGGGGAGGTTGGTGGCCCTGCATGTGGCAGGGGGGTTGGAACTTGATGATCCTGGAGGTCCCTTCCGACCTGGTCCATTCTGTGACTCTGTGAAAACAGTATAGCCAGATCTTTTCCTAAAGATAAGACTGTAGTTCAGCTACTTTAGCACTAAAATTCAGGAATATAGTATCATTATATACATACATCAAGACTGTCCTCTTCAAAAAAGCAGGCTACTATTATATCCTTATGCCCACCAAGTGAGTAATATATCAAGTTTGCCCATCGCTCTGCTCCAAACACCCATGTAGACATATCCTTGCTTCCAATTGCAAAACACCTTAAAAAAAAGAAAAAGGCAATTTGAGTTAGAACACTGGTTTTTAAGACCATCACTGGCTGCAGAACATTCTGCACAGGAAGACAAGTCAGCACTTAAACATTAACTTTACATGTGAGGTTTGTAAACTGAAATGAGTACTCTTGCAATGATACATAGGATTAAATACACTCAAAGGGTCAACCATGTTTACACTTGAAACATGTGTCTTTTATGAATGACTGGACATTTTCAAGCAAGAATGCACCACTGGTCCCTAACACATGCCTATTTCACACCTTCTAGTCTGCCTAGCTACAATATTTACATACTATATACACTATGTATATTGTACGTGAGATATATAATACAGTATTTCATTACAGTATAATCCAAATTTTAAAGCTAGAATCACTTTACAGCAAAGAAAATATATGCATACATGCAAATAACATTAACAAAGTGAGCAAGTACACAGCATTTCAGTTTAACTCACTTGGAATCATCAGTCCAGTCAATACAAGTTGTTTCATCATATGGACCATAGTAAGTTTTGTCCAGAACAAATGCGTTGAATTCTCGTCTCTTCCCAGGAGCGTGGTACAGAAGAGCAACATTGTCCTTTGTAATCACAAACCTCCTGCCATAAAGGAAAAAAAGCAGAATTGCAGGCAAAACTATTAAAAGTAAGCTATTTTTCACTACTGACTGCAAGAAAACAGAACAACATAACATTAAAAAGGTTTCTGTGTTACAGAAGCGATAAACACAAAATACTCCAAAATTAAAGCCAAAAACTCATTTGCAGATGGCTACTATTCCTCAACTTCAAGAATGCAGGTACTAAGTAACAGAAAACATTTGGAAAAATCAATTAAGTTGAATAACGAAACATTTATTCACTAATTCTTATAAAGGAAGGTAAATTACAAACATTCAAAATCAGATATTCTATTTCAATCGCTCTTCTTCTCCATATATTAGCAACTTGCACAAAGCATGTGCATTTCTGTTACACACATCCTTTATAGTTGCCCCACAGCCGGTGTAATTCCCTAACACAGAACTGCAATTCCAACTTCCAAGCAAGAAATTCATTTACCATCATCTCAAGTCAATTTAGCTGAGAAATACTGCCAAAATGGAAGTCTCCACCTTTTCCTCTTACTCTTTGATGCTTCCCACAATCTCACGTCACTACACTTTGGCTCAGTGACCATGGACTTAAAGTTTAAGGGACAAGGAAAGAACCGCTCAATTCAGAGAACTGTTCCTTTTAGGTAACACAGTTGTTTAAACTACAGCCACCTTCCCAGACTGTTGCCAAGCTTTACTTTTCCTTTCTTTTTTCTCCTCTCAATTTTACTGATGAAGTAGCCCTGGTCATGCCCAAAATTAGCAAATAAAATTCCCTGGTTGGTCAGAATGTTTTTAATAATTACAACCAGCTTATGAGGCAATTTCTGTTCTTTTGCTCTAAAGTACACACATTTCACTTACTTGCCATCAGGGGAAAAGGAGACACTGTGCACTGGCTTGTGGAAATGAAACTGATGTATCACAGATTTACCAATCAAACTGACGAGCAAGGCAGCTCCCTCTGTGAGGGAGAACAAGGAGATTATTTAGTGCTCAAAGAAAACATAATCCTAGCAAGCTTAGCTTTTCCCTGTGAAAATAACAACAATAATCATGAAGTACCTCCTTAGAAACTTCTTAAGATAGCATGCTTAACGATGTAAGTCAAAAAAAGCAATCAAAGTTACCAGTTGTTTTTTTAAAAAACCTTCCCCAGAAAATCTAAATTAATTGTTAAAGTAGAGCACTTCTGATCTAAGGTTGAACACCTACTTTCATGCAGTACTTATATTTCATTCCTTTATAAAGCAAATAGGTTATTTGTGCAAGTACCTTCATCAACAAGGATGGCAAGGCTTCCATCTGGAGAGAGCCCCACACACACAACGTTGTGCCGTGTGGCCAGTGGGAATGTTTCGCATTTATTACTGCAAGGAGATGACAAAACAGTAAATTGAGTACAAGAACACAGAAATGACTGCTATCTCTAGCATCAGTGAAATATGGCCTGATGCCTAGAATTATGGAACGGTTTGGATAGGAAGGGACCTTAAAGATTATCTCCCAAAAAGATTATCCCAATCCCTGCCATGGGCAGGGCTGTCCCCCATCAGCTCAGCTGCCCAGGGCCCCATTCAACCTGGCCTTGAGCACTTCCAGGCATGGGGCACCACAGCTTCTCTGGGCAGCTCGGGCCAATGCCTCAGTGCCACCTGAAGAATAAATTTCTTCCTAATGTCTAACATAAACATCCTCTCTTTTGATTTAAAATCATTCCCCCTCATTCCATCGCTATCAATTTGTGTATTATGTTGATTTCCTCCTGCTTGTAAGTTCCCTCCAAGTACTGGAACACTGCAATGAAGCCTCCCTAGAACCCTCTCTCCTCCAGGCAGCTCAAGCCCAGCTCCATCAGCCAGACTCCACAGGAAAAGTGCTCCAGCTCTCTGAGCATCTTTGTGCCCTCCTCTGGACCCCCTCCAACAGTTCTCCTCTTCTTGTGCTTAGTACCCCAGATCTCGACGCAGTACTCCAAGTGGGGCCTCGCAGAAGCAGAGCAGAGCGGGACAATCCCCTCCCTTTCCCTGCAGGCCACCTCTCTTGGGATGCAGCCCAGGCCGCCGTTGGCCTTCCGGGCTGCAAGCGCACGCAGGCTCACGCCTGTTTCATGCATACGCTGCACCGGAGGGCCGGGCCTCAACCCCGCACGTTGTCCCCGGGGAGAAAGAGGTGAGGAGAAGAGGGGCGGCCGCCAGGTCTCGCTCACTTCTTCAGATCGAAGAGAGAGATCCTATTCCCGACGGGGCTAATGAGACAGCTGCCATCGCGGGTGAAGTTGAGGTTCCCGCGGCGGTAAACGGTACCCAGTAGGCCGGAAAACTGCGAGGAGAGGAGGGGGACGGTTAGAGGGGAAGGGGAGATGCAGAGGCCGCCGAGTGGCACTCACTCCACTCACCCGGTAGGCGAACTTCATGGCGGCATGCAGAGCGCGTGGACCGTACGCCGCCGGCGCGCCCAGCTACGCAGCGAGGGAGCACCGCGCATGCGCAAGGGAGGGGACAGCTCCGCGCTGAGGGCGGGAACCGGTGACTGACAGAGGGACCTCCGCTCCGCCCCGCCCCGCCCCTACGCCTTCGTATATACGGCTTCAGCTGCGCTGCTTGTATCGGGGTTCGCGCCAAGAGCGCCTTAGAGCGCACCGGACCGAATCCCAGCCGGGCTCAGGGGATCCATGATAACCGTGCGGTTCGGGAGCCCGGCCTGTCACAGGGGACCTGCAGCAGGACACGAAGCCGCTGCCCCTCCTAGAGCCTCACACGTTACCTTCACCTAATCAACGGGCTGCCTTTCTAAAGGAAAGCAGCTTGGGCTAGAGATGGAAGTAATCTCTTCTTAAAATAAAAAGTCACAGCAGTAGAGAACTTGGATTTCTTTTTAAAACATGTATATTTAGAACTGTAACGCTTACAATTTCATTAAACAATCTTAGTACAATGTGTTTAATCTAACGGTATATTACAGAACGATGTGAAAAATGATTCAATAGCAAACCATGAAAATGGAATCAATTAGAATACCTGCAGTGTCAAAGTCACAAACTCGTTACCTTTTCCAGTCAAAGAATCCCAGCAGCCATTCACTCACACTAAATGATGCTTTGGGTTTTATCCAGAACAAAATGGTATGATTTCCACAGAGAAAGGGCATTCCTTCACAGAAAGAAGATGCGTAACAGTAACGTTTTCAGCTAGCAGGTCTACTTTTTACATCTATTTAGACATTGCTTTAAAAATAAAAAAAAAAAAAACAAAACAAAAACAAAAACAATGCAAGGTATTATTTCAGTCTTTAACTACAATTCAGTTTGGAAAGTGGGATTTTTTTCCTTCCCCTTTGTAATTTAGCAGAACCTGAGTTTAGAAAAAGGAAAATAACAAAAAAATTTGCCTAATGAGCTGTTCCTTTTTTTTTTTTTTTTTTTTTTTTCCTAATATGTTTAGCTTTACTGACAACTATCTGATATAGGATGGTTTTCCTCTGTGGAGTCTGTTCACAATGCACCATTATAGAACTGCAAGTAGAAAAGGTCATTCTCACATTAAATGCACAAGTTTCAATACCAGAAGCAGGACATCAGGAGTTGTAATTTTTCCAGTCACAGGTGAATTTGCAACATTCACAAAAATTACACTTTCTCTTTTAAACACTTTTTTGTATTTACATTTCAAGATATAAATAATGAAATTCTTTAAGTTACATGTTTTAACTTTGCTTCACAATTATTCTACATCTGCAAGCTTTCCTATATCAAACCAACCTCTTTCTTCCCCCGTGAATGCGGAAGTCTGGCCTCTAATCAGTAATAATTACACTAAGCCTCTGTGATGAAAGGTTGACTGTTCAAGTATTATCTCATACTGAAATTTTTGCCCCAATTTCAAAATTGGAGCAGAAAACCAAGCCACTTAGAAATGCTAACAAAAGAAATTAATCTGGGAACTCAATAAGCCAAATAATTTATTATTAAATTCTATCAGTATCTTTCTTTGGTAAGAACTATGCAAGAGGATGTCCCACCCATCCCACCCCCAAAAAAATAAAACCATATAATATGTGACATCACAGTGTATACTCTGTGAAGGAGAAAGCCTCAAAAAAATTAAGGAATTTTGTTAAGATTGTTTATAGCAGTAGTGCTTCCATGCATTTAAGTATGCAAATGATGGAAGTTTAATATAAGATTGCAATGACAGGAATTAACAATGTAAAAGAAAAAAAAGAGGAAAAAAAAAAAATCAGGATAGCAACTATTAAGTTGATGAACAAGTTGTTGTATGCTTTACTGTACTTGTGGCACATGTGGAAAAGCCTGTAAATTACATAAAATTCCAAGATTTGGATAATTTTGTCACCCAAACCTTAACTCTAAAATATGTAGGAAGCATTAAACTAAGCTATCAGCTGCCAGACAAAAATAAAAAAGTGGTCCAAATATTTGGATTTATTTTGTTTTTGTTGCCCTGTGTTGAGATGCAGGATGTGACTGAAGGGAGAAAACCCAATAGCTCACACAAAACATATTAAAGTGGCAATATAAACTAGCTGACACAAGCTTCACTGTACATTTAAATTGATACAATTGTCTGGTGCTTCCATGGCCAGTAAATGTTGAGTGCCATAGGTTTCTTTAGCGTTAAAATGTTGCAACAAAGACTAATCAGGTCATAATCCTTTAAAGTGCTTTCATATCCAGTTTCTAATGTTTTTGTTTGTTTGTTTGTTCCTTGTTCTTATACCGAGTTGTCACGTGATATTGACTTCGAGAACATGGTCGTCCTTGCTGGGAATGACAAGTATTTGCATACCCGTGCTGCAGTTGAAGACCTGACCAGATGAAAAGGATTGCAGACGGGGCATTGGCAAACCTTTGTGTTCCCCACTAGCTGCAGAATGCAAGCTACCTCTGCTCCTTATGCTGCTGCTGTCAGCTTGATCATCCACATTCTTGTCCACAGACAGGTTATCATTTTCAATCCAGCTATCTGTTCAAAACAAAAACCCACAATTTCATTTCTATGAAGTGATCAAGTAACTCAAAATTATTTCAGAACTCAGACACACAGTCAACTTACCATATGTTAACAGTTACTGAACATCCCTGCTGAGGTAACAGTCTGCTCAAGTTTGGCAAGCAGCAGATTCGGCAGTGTGAATTAGATTGGTTTATGTGAAAAATTTGAGTAGTGTTACCTCACATTTGTCATAAACTAGAAGATTGCACACTGGCAGTTCCTGGAGTGCTGCTGACAAATGGTAAGTTGTTTGCAGGAGTGAATTCTCACTAGAGCTCTGGAGCTACTCAACAGTACAAATAAAAACCTCAAGGTCTCCAGTAGTTTAAGCCTTGACGTGGTTTATATGCCACAGGTTCTCAGTACTTCTATTTCCAGTTGGTCATTACAAAAACTGTGTTTTCAAAACTAACAGAGATGTGAGTATGCAGTTAAGGGACAATCTTCTAATCCTGAGGTTTCATTATCAAATCAATGTTCACTTGATTAAAAATTAAGTGATAACTAATTTGCAGCAGAACCTTTAAAGGAAGTAAGAAAAGAAGTAAAAAAAGAATGTGTTTATTATTTCCCCTCACATGTTAAGACTGCAACCTGAAATCAAACCTCCTGTTAAAGCAGCACCTTAAATGTTTCAAATTAGGACTGTAAAAGAAGATCAGTACAAAAAAACATCTAAGGGTACTTGGTCAGTACACTTCCTTGCCTTGCTTTTCTCTTTACTCAAGAACAGAAGGAAGAAGCAGAACCATTTCTCTAAGAAGCCATGTATTCAAGATAGCTTTACCAGCATCAAGTTGCATGGAGTGAGCAGAATGATGAGGGAGGTATTTAAATAATCTGACATCAGGAAAAGGTAGATATCCAGCAAACAGTGGCATCACTTCCATGTGGACTTTGTGAGTTGCTTGAGCTGCTACAGGCATAGATATCACTCCAGAACTTTTTCCGCAGACTGCCCAGTTACTGCTGTTGTCAACAACTGCAAGAACAAAGAGAAGACACTACAAAAATCTTACTTGGAAAAAAAGAACCTCCAGTATAGAACACTTTGAGATCAGTATTTTTGCAGTATCTAAAAACTCACAGGATTTTCTGTGTGAAGTTGGCTGGGGCCCTGGGCAATCTGATGTAGCGGGTTGCACTAGTGGGGTGAAACTGGATGGCTTTAAAGTCCCTTCCAAGCCAAGTCACTCTGTGATTCTATAAGAGCTGTGCAAAGAAAACAGCCCTACACCAAAGGGACCATTGCCTCAAACAATCATTCAAGCAGCCTGAGTAGCACTTACACTTGAAGACAAGTTAATGAATAAAGAAAATACTCATAAAATATTCTCACTGTCCCGTATTTTGCTGGGATAGAGTTAATTTTCTTCATAGTTACAGCTCATATAACGAGCTATATGAGCTGTAACTAATATAGCTCATATTTCTGGGTTTGCTATGCATTGGTAACACACTGATGTTTTAGTGTTGCAGAGCAGTGCTTGCACAGAACCAAGGGCTTTTCTGCCTCTCATGCTGTCCTGTCACCAAAGAGGCCAGGAGCACACAAGAAGCTAAGAGGGGACACAGCCAGAGCAGCTGGCCCAAACTGAACAAAGCGATGTTCCACACCACATGGTGTTTTGCTCAGCAATAAAAGCCAGGGGAAAGGGGAGGTGGGGAACATCTGGAGTAACGTCGCTTATATTCCCAAGTAACCATTATACATGATAAAAACCTGATTTCCTGGAAGCAGATGAACTTCTGTGTGCAGATAGCAAGCAATGAACCAATTCCTTATCTATCTTTGCTTGTACACGCACCTTCTACTTTAGTTGGTCTACTTTAGCTGTTCAACTGTCTTTATCTTGACCCATGAGTTTTCTCATTTTATCTTTTTGATTCTCTCCCTGAGCCATCTGAGGAGAAGTCAAAGACCAGCTCTGTGGTACACAGCTGTGTGCCAGGGTTAAATCACAATTCTCACCCTTAATGAAATGAAAACTGCTTCACTGGGAAGTCATAATCACAATACAAGAATGTATTTCACAGAAAGTCTGACAGGTGACATTACTGAGACTAAACTATTGGAAAACTGTGTCAGTATGAGTAAGAAAAAATATTCTTACCTTCATACATAAGTTTTGTTGTGCAATACCCATCTGATTCTGTCAATGCTTCATCCCTGTCAACCTCTGAGAGGTCAACAAGACGAGTGATGGACACCTCTAAGGAGCATAGTGAGCCTGTTTTACAGTACTCCGTCCCCAGTGGTGGAAAAATTTCAGTTTTCACATGGTACAATGTCTGTAAGGAAGAAAAAGAGTACTGTTATCAAGAAATAAAAAAGTGGGGTGCATAAGTTTTTATTGCTAAAATTAAACCAAATTTTATTTAAATTATTTTTGATACCAGCAGAGAGCACACAATTCTTCCCTCCACTTCCAAGCTTTTAACTGTTCAGCCTTTCAGCACTTTTAAATGGATATCTACCTTACTATAACTGAAAAAACTTTTATTAGCTTCCTGACTCCTCTCTTCCCAGACATTCCACAAAAATTCCGAGCTTACTTATCATTCATACCATCATGGTCCCCTGAATAAAGGTGTTCATATTATCAAAGAAGAAATTTAATTACTACAAAATTAAACTTTCTACTCCCCCCAAAGAAAAAGGATTAAAATATCAGTGCTGGAAACATTTAGCTCCCTTTAAAAAAGTATATCCATAAGGATGCTGATAAAAGTGCCAAAAATACTAGTTACATGCCAGTAGGCAAAAAGATACCTTGTTGTTCAGCGCCGTTTTGTAATGAGCAGGCAAAAAACACAGCAACACTGAAAATGGGCAAAAGGATTTAACCCAATGAAATATTTCTCATGCTGCTACTTTTATCCAAGCATCAAAAAGGCCAACATGACTGAATTTAGAGATGAGTTTTTGTAATGTTGATAAAGCTCTTTTAACGGGAAGTCATACCTAGCCTAAGCTTCCTAGCAGATCAAAGAAGTTTGTCCATAAGAGGGAAAGAAGAAACACTTAAGATAATGGCCTAGCAAATCCTAAATATTTCATTAGAGGAGCTCATCAATACAAAAGCACTACAAAAACAACTCAAATGCTTACAATAGCAAAGATCTTTGGAAATGGCAGTTTGTTTTGGAGAGGGCTGCCTGAAGTCTCCAGGAAAAAAGCAGCTCAGTAAGTAATCTACAGACATTCTCCACGTCACCACCCCAAAGAGGCAGAAAAACAGAGCAAAACCAAAACAGGAAACAAAAATCGAGTTCAAGGAAACTCACACAAGTGTTCGTCTCCTCCTATCCTATACCAGGGGTAAGCATATAATTTACCTCTTTTTCAGTTCTACAATTCAACATAGAATGCACAGCTTTCCAATGATCTTCAATTTCATTATTCAAAGAGAATTTTCTAAAATATTTTTCTTGACTTCCCCTTTGGGTGGTGTAAATTAAGAAATCATATTCAGTTAACACATACTGTACTTGAGAATACTTACAAAAAAATTTTCCACTTGGAACTCATAAGTGAACGGCTTCAAGGTAAGAGACTGTTTTTCAGAGGTAGCTGGACAAAAGCTGACTGAAAACAGGCACTGCAAGGAGAGAGGAAGCTCTTTTGTCCACTTCAATTCCCACACAAAGAATATTGATTGCTTACTATATATGACCTGAAAGAGAAATTGTTTATAGCATTAGTTTTCCTTCCTCTGATGGAGAAATGGAAATACACATCCTGCTACATATATTCATACATTCTGGTATCAATATAGCTTAAAAAAACAAGGTTAGCAGCGAATGGACAAGCTAATCATCTCCACATCTTTTAGAATTTTATCCTACATCAGCAGTGCCTTCTAAAGCATCTTTAAGAATGAAAGTTACTCAGAAGATCACAAAGATGTAACAACACCAATTATCAGCCTTCCTACAAAAGTTACGTACAGAAGTGCTAATGGTATTACTAGCAGGAAGTTCCATCTAACTTTCCTGTCAACAGGCTCACAAAACATCAGGACAGTCTTTTTACCTGATGAGATTCAGAGTTCAGAGGTACCAGCTGCAAATCTGTACAGTCAGCAGTATTTTTTAGGTTATTGTCTGAAAGCTGAAAGCAGAGTTCTGACAAATTCTGTATGCAGACTTGCACATACTTCCTGAAAAACATGAAGTTTGTTGAATTTTCTAGCAAATTGCCATTTTTACATTTACAGAATACAAAGTCCATAAATTTGCTGTAAAGTGAACAGCTCGTGCAAAAAATATAAAAGCAGGTGTATTTCTTTCAATCTTTTCTCAATATTTAATAATCTGTAGAAACAGAGATGTAAAACACACTCTTTCATGCAAAACAGAAAGAAATAACTATATAGAAATAGATCAGTTTGGTTTATTTTATATATTTTACATGGGTTTGTTTAGCTTGGAAAAGAGAAGGCTCTTGGGAGACCTCATTGTGGCCTTCCAATACTTGAAGGGAACATATAAATGGGAGGGGGTACGACTGTTTATGTGGATGGATAGTGATAGGACAAGGGGGAATGGTTTTAAACTGAGACAGGGGAGATTTAGGTTAGATATTAGGAGGAATTTCTTCACACACAGGGTGGTGACACACTGGAACAGGTTGCCCAAGGAGGCTGTGGATGCCCCAGTTCTGGAGGCATTCAAGGCCAGGCTGGATGTGGCTCTGGGCAGCCTGGTCTGGTGGTTGGCAACCCTGCACATAGCAGGGGGCTTGAAACTCAATGATCATTACTGGTCCTTTTCAACCCAGGCCATTCTATTATTCTATGACCTGGTGATTGTGTTTCCAGAAAGGTTGAAAACATGCTTATTTTATTGTTAAGAAAGTACACTACAGGAAACATGCAAACCTTCAGCAGGAAACTGTAGGACAGCAGAAATCCAATTCAAAACACAATAATAATAAAAAAAGTCAGCTATAAACAATACTTATGAAACTCCAGATCCCTATTTTCCTAGAAGAAAGAAATAAAAAATGCTTAATTTCTTTACCGTTTGCCAGCTGACAATAAGGAATGCTTGGCATTAAAAGGTATGCAGAATGTTAATGCAATAATAGTGGAATAAATCGACCAAGGACAATCAATGGTTACCTAAAAGAGAAAGAGACCAAAGTTGTTGCTCACAACAGGCTTTGATTTGATTTACTTTTCTTGTAATTTCCAAACAAACCTTTGCTCAGTGTCTATGTCTAATGAATCCAGATAAAAAAGAAAACAAAATAGTATGTCAGAGTTAATCTGAAAAATATCAGCCTTTTGCTTTTTTCTGAGTGAGGTATGAAATACTGAAGAAGCTTTTCCCACGGAAACTCCTACACTCACTTCTGAACACCAGAAATAAAGGAAGGTGGACAGAAGAAAAGAAAAAAAGAAAGATAGTGTCACTATCAACAGCATCTTAACATCATAACCTGATAAAAGGTCAATATTAAATACATTGCTGTAAAAACTGTTATTGAAATACCTTCGTAATATTTTCTTAAATACAAGCTTAAAATATATTGTCTATTTTAACCTTAAGCAGCACACTTAACTATTACATTTCTCTTGCACATACATTTAACATTATTTTTTGGTATGTGTGGGGAGAGAAGACGAATTGATATAAATAAATTAAAATAATTTATCACATCCCATTTTAGCAGTGCTAATCTATACCTATTCCTTTTAACCATAATATTCACATAGAAGGATACACACTTTGCAAGTAGAAGAAATACTTTTCCCATTAATCAAAAAGGTGGATTTAAAGACCACCATGCTACCTTCACAAAGACAGAAGCTGAGCATCAGAACATGAATATTCAAGTATGAGCAAGAGGAACATGTGACAACATAGAAGACAGTGTAGATTTCTGCTTATGTATTCTCTAGATTGATACTGCATATTGAGATTTTTGTATTTACATCTTTAAGGGAAAGTTAGCTCAACGCTAACGCTAAGCAGTTTTTCCCACCATTACCCTCACTTAATATTTTGTGAAGTCCATGTTCCCATGACCAAACAGATTTCATAATAAAAATATTAAATGTCATCTTACTTTTTGATCAACAGTAGCCATACAGTTGTCCAGTTTTTGTTTTTCTTTGTTTTTTCTCTGAACTTCTTTATCTGTAGTATTTTCTCCCTCCTCTGCAGATTCTGTGGCTGATGGTAAATACATGACTTCTAGTTCAAATTCAATCACATGATACGCAGGAGCCACTGGCAAATTGATGCTTGTAATCTTTTCAGAAGACTGAATTCTTAGTGATGATTCTGAGATCTTTTCTGTGTTTTTTGCAGAAAAGGGAAGTTATTTGAAAACACTTATCCCTCATAGCTTATTTCTGTAATTAAGTACAGAAATGAGGCTATAGACCTGTCATAGAAAACATATGGTAACATAACCTAGCAAGACCTTCATATTTTCAGAAACAAATAAGAGAAACTATGTCCCGTACCTCCCTAGTAACCTTCTGATATTAACTACAGTCCACACATCTTAAATACCACTGCTGTATACAACTTCTCAATACTGATGCTCCATCCTTCTCCAACTGTAGGAAATAACCACATTTATTGCAGCAGTTTCTTCCATCATTCAAGGAAAAACCAAGAGGACAACTTGGTAAAAGACTTCAAATTAGCTGAAGAGTTAAATTCGCACACTGAATTTCTCACTATATCCTTCACCTCCTTATTCTCATAACTTATTTTTATTTCAAAGAAACTTAACAGTTTTTCAGTTTACTGAAAATGCAGAAATAAATTTTCTTGTTCAGAGGCTGGATAGCAGCCCTGCAGAAAGGGTGTTCTAGTTGACAGCGAGTTGAACCTGAGCCAGCAGCGTGCCATGGCAGCACAAAGGGCCAGCTGTACCCAGGGAGGCACCAGGCCCAGCACTGCTGCCGGATGAGGGGAGGGGCTGTCCTCTCTGCTCTATGCGATGTGGCCTCACCTCCAGCACTGGGTGCGGGTTTGGGTGCTGCGATGTAAGGACATAAAGCTGTTAGAGGGTCTGAAGAAAAGTAACAAAGATGGGGAGGGATCTAGAAGAGAAGATGTAGGAAGAGCAGCTGAGGTCCCTCGCCGTGCTCAGCAGAGCAGAGGAGCTGAGGGGAGGCCTGATGGCAGCTGATGGGAGCGGAGGGGCAGCGCTGAGCTCTGCTCTGTGTGACAGCAACAGGGCCCAAGGGAACGGCCTGGAGCTGCGTCAGGGGAGGGCAGCTGGGGGTCAGGGAAAGGGGCTGCACCACAGGGCGCTGGGCGTGGAACGGGATGCACCACAGGGCGGTGGGCACAGCCACCAGTGCTGGAGTTCAGGAAGCATCAGGATACTGCTCTCTGACACAGGGTTTGGATTTTGGGTGGCCCTGTACGGAGCCAGGACAGTTAGCACCGATGATTCTTGTGGGCCCACTCACAGCTCCAGATATTCTGTGATTCCTTACAGAACTTTAATCGTAGAGTACATACCTGTATAGTTTATTTCAATCTCAGTTATATTATGTCCATTAAGACTGTTCTCATTTATGTAAAACTTGAGAGTGTATTCAAGCAGCTGAAGATACACTAAAGCACCCATACTCAGGAAAGGAAAATAAACCCTTTGACTTCATGTATTTAAATGCAACACTGGCTAAAGAGCACTAAGTAAAAATGCACTCAGACTACTTGACAACAAAACTGTATTGCCTAGTTATGATACACTCTGCATAGTAATAAAAACTCACCACCATACGTTTGGAAATCATGAAGGCAGCAGCTGTTTCTCCGTATCTACGGTATTTCATCCATACATGTAAAAGCCACCCAGTTATATTTACTGAAAAGTACATAGTACTACTCTGAAGGTGGAAGTTTAAGACCCTTCTACACTGAAGTACTCAGTTACAGTTCCTTAGAATTGTTCTCAGTAACAACTACTGAAAAAGTGTAATTGTCTTAACAAATTTTACTTCAGGATTACTGAATTTTCAGCTGTCTAAAGATTATTTTGATTGCTTACCTCTGGTATTGGAATAGATCACTGCCTTGCTCTCTGGATTGTACAGAATAGGCATGGCATCAGCATTACTGAGCTGCAAAGTATCTCCACTCTTCATGCTGTAATGACCTGTAGTCACTGTGAATTTCACCTTCTGTGGAATGCCAGCCAAAAGGCTATCTGAAGAAGAAAGCAGAAATTGTCAACTGATTCCAGTACTTATTAGTATGTGGCTACAGTGCACTGCTAAAGTTTGCTACCAATTCCTCCAAGCACTTTGTTACAAATTTTAGGGCAACTTAAAAGTTTGGGCTTTTGGTATTAAATCCTTTACCATGGGTTTGATCACTCAAGTTCAAATAACCTGATGTATCTGACCTAGGTCTAGATTAGCTGACTTATATAATGTGCAGCTCTGGCAGCGCAGAATTCGGTGAAAGATAAAAGCCTGATGAATTTACTAAGCTTTTTACTGAATTCTCCATGTTGTAAACTGCTTTATATTTCTGCACCTGTGGTGCCAGTCATACCCACATGGTGTATTTACATAAACAAGACAAGAAGAAAGCAAGTATGCACACAGACTCTCAAACACCTGAATCACATCCATCAATTTCCTCAGTTAGCTAATATGATAAATTCCCCTATCCTCAGTATGCCCGTCTTCCTTTACATTAGCAATCCCTCTAACTGGGATGATAGCACAAATGCTTATTAACTCATCTGCCCCAACCTGAAAACAAAATCACTATGAACTTCAGCATATTAAATACCATAAATCCTACAACAAGTAATTCTCAGCCATGCACGAAATCAATGCATGCATTAAGAATTTTAGTAACTTAATATTATTGCCTTCAACAGACAAGCTCAGTTTGTAGTATGCATTTCTTAAATATGAAAGAGACTGTGGCATGACTGAACTAACTGATCAGTCAATTAACAATTTAACCACTGAGTTTTCCTAATGCACATGGGAACTCAAATCACACCTAATATTTAAGTGATACTGCACATTCCAATTTGAGCTAAGCTCTGCAATTAGTTAGTGAGAAACAAGCCGTAATTGACACCATATTGGATCAATAATTTGAAAAAAAATCTAGCTCAAAACTAGAAAAGAAAAGACAACATCCCAAATAAAAATCCAAGGCAGAAAACACAATCTAGTTCCAAGGAGAGTATAACATAATTCATCAAATTCAGTGCGGCAGTTGCACCTACCAGTCGTCGGTTCCACTTTTAGCTGGGGCTCCTGAGAATAGACATCATACTGCACTATTGGATAAATATGAAGAAGGACAAACTGTATTTTTCCCACTGAAGTGCACAGTTGCCTGAGGGTGTACGTACCAGGTTCCTTGGCCTTTGAAGAAAACATTGGAATGGCATTTTCAATTTAGGAATTATTTCTAAAACAAACCTTCTGTTAAGGACAAGTATTTTCTCAGCTCAGACCTTTTGTATTTGTAAATCAAAACAAAACAAAAACAAATCAAAAGAGTTATTCAATAAGTGACAAGATTTTCACAAAAGGTGCATCTTTTCTCATGTTAAGATAATAAGCTCCACAGTGCATGCTATGCCAAGAAAGAATATAACACATACCACCAATCAGAATAACTAATATAGCAGCTACTCTCTCAAGACAAAAAAAATCCCCAAATAAATTGTCCCCCCTCCTTCCTCCCTCCTCAAGTGCACATAATTAAAATGTAACTTTATTATTATTTATTATAAGCAAACTACTTATTTAGCTAACATTCATAAAACCCTACAATGTTCATATCAGGCACAGCCCTCAGCTCAAGCTATTCAGTTCAAACACACTCAAACTCTTCCCTTGACCTGTATAATGAGATTCTAGATATTTTGCAATAACATTACAAAAAGCAAATCCAATGCACTATCATCTGTATTTATTCTTGATTCTACTTACACTTAGCCACTACTACTACAGATGTAAGAGGTATTCTTTTTCCGTGTGCCACTTTACCAAGAGGAATTCATAAAACATATTAATGCTGGGTAGAATTAAATCTAAGTAGTATTAAAAGTTATGCAGAAAAGCTGCACCATCAAGACATCTGTGACTCAGACATCAGTGTCTTCTCACTCAAATTTTCACTGCACTGTTGTTCATTACTGTAGCACTGAACTTTACTAAACATTTTCCTATGAAGGGCTGCAGAAGTGAGGAGGGAGACAGTACAATCCAAAGAACAGAATGATACTCTGAGGCCAGAACCACCTACTTCAGAAACTCCAAACAGATGGTGAAGTATCACTTTTGAAAAGGCTTGCCATTTTATTTACTAGAATTAAGCTGGGAGGGAAATGTCTTTCACCAGTTCATTAACAATTATAACTAACAAACTAACCACAAGACAGAAAAGTAAAAGGTCACAAAATGAATTAAGCACTTAAAAACCAAGAAACCACCACACTACCAAAAACACCTAGGACTGATATCCAAGATCCAGGTCCAAAGAAGGGCAACAAGGCTTGGTAAAATACCTTGAAGATCGAGTTCAACCCCGACTTAACTATACTACTCTACCAAACCTCTGCCTAAAATGTAAAGGCTGGGGGAATATGCCCTACGAGGAGAGACTGAAGGAAATGAGGCTTTTTAGTCTGGGGAAAAGGAGGCTGAAGGGAGGCCTTACCGCTCTCTTCAAATATCTGAAAGGTGCTTACAGCCAGAGCGGGATTGGTCTCTCCTCACTGGTGATGAGAGGAAACAGCCTCAAGCTGTGCCAGAGGAGGTTAAGGTTAGATATCAGGAAACGCTTCTTTACAGAAAGGGTTGTTAAGCACTGGAATAGGATCCCCAGGGAGGTGGTTGAGTCACCATCCCTGGATGTGTTTAAAAACCATTTGGATGTGGTGCTCAGGGACATGATTTGGCAGAGGTTTGTTAGAGTTAGGGTAGTATGGTTAGGTTGGGGTTGAACTCGATCTTCAAGATCTTTTCCAACCTGAGCAATTCTATGATTCTGTGATTCTATGATTTCTAGCTACTACACCATCTAGTACTAGTAGTGACATAATGCAAGCATAAGCGATGAAGACTACTATCCTTAAGTATCTCAGCAATTACTAGGAATTCCTAATTTGCTGGAGGAAACAAAGCAGGGAAAAAACTGATAGCTCCAAGTAGGAATCTGACTTACAATGCATATATAAATAAGGACTCGGAGGAGTTTTATATACAGTACTATATGGCAGAAGCAGGACTTCAGCCATTTCCTGAGGGTGGCATTTAGCTGCTGACCTCCTACTTCCACATGTGTTTACTCATGTACATTCAGCTTCCTTTAGCAGAGACTCCTTATGTTCTTTATGGTATTTCCCTTCTCATTCACTGCGTGATTAATAATGAGGGTAATTAAAAAGAGTAACCAAACAAACACAACATTTCCCTCTTTGAAGGGAAATTATGGTCTAGAACAATAAGAAGAAATTCCACAATGTGAACAGTGTAACCCATACTGTAACAGGAAGCAATTCAAATATCACTTGCCAGAACTATGTTCTTCCTCAGCCATTGCTTTTAGCTCTTTCCCACATATTAGTTCACTCAACTGTAAAAACATACCTGAGTACTGAATGTTATTTTATTGACCCCTGGTTCCAGTATCAAGTTGCGACATTTTAACATGTGAGCCCCATCTTCTAGAGTTAGCCCTGAGGGCTTATCCAGAGAACTGCTGCTCTCTTGCCTTCGTAGTAGCATGTGCACATTTTTGCAGATAATTCCTGCTGTGTTCAAAGAGTTATCTGAGGGACTCCGTTCATACATTTCGTACAGCTCCAGTGCAGGCAAGTTGTTTCTTGACCAAGGAAATCCTACAACCTCATTTGGGAAGCTGATAACACCATTGGAGATTTTGTGCTTAGTGAGCCACTCTGCTGTTTTTCTGTAATTATTCTTTTCAATGCTGAAGTGAACATGAATAGCGATCTGGTCCACTTGGATAGGAATGGGCATTTGGCTTATCAAAGTCAACTCAATAGACAACTTCCCACCTACATGGACAACAGCATTTGGAGGGTCAAAATGTAGAGTTTTCAACTGTGCAAAGGAGTGCATAGGCAATATAATTTTTTGACCTGTAAAGGTAAAAACAAAACAAAACAAAAAATCAGCAAGCTTTTGTTTTCCCCTCAAAAACTTAATCCCCAGAATTAAACAGATCAACAACTTCTCACAATCAATCCTTTTAAAACAAAACAGTACTTTTGTATTTTAGCTTTATCTTGCACAGAAATTACAGTTAAGATGCTGCAATTTATTTTCTAAGAATACACCTACTACAGTGTTAGTACTGCTTAGGCTATAAAGACAACCAAGTGGAAAGGTGGCAGATAATCGAAAGTTTAACATTTCAATATTATATAAATCATCACAGATGAGCACGGTAAAATAAGGTGATAAAATTCTCACAGCATGTTAACTAACAGCAAATATAAGCTTGATGCCAACAACTTTACCAGTTAAGGGATTTTCTCTTTTTCTGGATTCAAAGGCAAGCAAACAAAAAAACCCAAAAACTTAAGTCTAAAATTGCATATGGTACATCCACTCATTAAAAAACAAAACAAAAACAAAAAAACTTTTACATAAAAATAACTACTTTTTGAGGACAAGACATCAATGAAGCAGAGGAATGAATTAAGACGAAAGGTAAGATAATCAAAATAATGAGGTGGAAATGGATGGGAACAAGTCTAACATTAGGAAAAGCACAATCCATCAGAGAGCTGCCATGTGCATGTCAGCAACACAGAGGCAAAATTAAGTTAGGAACTAGAAAAAAAAACCACCAAGCAATACAAGAGAAATTACGAGCTACAAAAGCAGAAACAGATAGACAAGGTAAAACAGAAACCTCCTGGTATTCGGAATGAAAATGTTAATTCATCACTGATTAGTTGGCTATTTCAGAAGCGTCATAAATGTTCTGAATAGAAGAGGAGCCACGTTAATTCAGAAGTCATATACCAGGTAATGAAAACAAATAGAAAAAAAACTTCCCTGTCTACTTCAGAGAAAGATTACAGCAGCTAACGCTTTATGCATTTAAAAACCAGGCTTACCTTGATTCTCTGTTTGCTGATTGGCAAAATCTAGTATTTCTTGGCAAAAGCTTTTACGCTCATCTTCTGTTAGGTGATTATCACCAGCTAAAAGACTGCTTATTTGAAGATAACTAATGAAGTTAAGGAAACATGAGGTAGCAACATTTCAAAACTTGAACAAAATTACCACAGCTTCAGTATTGCCTTTCCAATCTTTTAATATAAGATCTACTTTCAACATCACCACATTCTCAGACTAACTAAAATATTATCTATTATTAACTTGGGCAGTCTTCCCTCCAACTCTCATCTAAAAATATCAGTGAGCATAGAAAATTCATTATTTGACAAAAGATAAATGCAGTATGCAAGTTAATGTCCCAATACATTGCATTACACTGCACATTTAGAATTAAATAACTTGAGTATTTGATTACTTTCTGATTTACTCTGCTGATACTATGCCAGTTGTTAGAGCACCATTTACCATAATTAAATTATAAGGCATTCTTTATATTTTGATTGCTGAGGATACACGTGCTCATCTAAGTATTTAGTGAAGGTAGCAACATTACTGTTGTGCTGTTGTTTTTTTTTAAAGAATGTACACAATGAAGCAGAAAAAAATAGCAGCGCTTAAAAGCAATCTAAGAATTTTCAACAGATACATTATAACAGCTGTTTAGTTATAAAAAGTGTGTGTGTGGAGGGGGGGGAAGAAAAAAAAAAATAAGGAAAGGGAAATCCACAACCAGTTACAGTAAGCTTCCCAGTGCTGTCACCCAGAGATCATCATGTTACCTTTTGGGCTAACATTAAAAAAGAGGAGGGGTAACACCATCAAGTCTTTCCTTGAAACTTCCACAAGAGCTGTCTTGCATCAGTAAATCTGTTAAGCTGAACACCCCAGTTGGGGCACCCAAAGAAGTTTGATTTAAAGCTACGAAAGCAGTACTCTTCCCTCAAAATAGCATGAAATAATGCAAATTTGCCATTTTTTTTTTTTTTCCTGTAACATACACAAAGCACAGCAGTGTATATTAGAATTATGTTACTTAAGCTAGCTACTAAATTTAGGCAACACCACATGAGGCTAAAATAAAAAGCAGAATTCAAACTGAAGTGTCTCCAATGCCAAAATGAATTAAAAAAAGCACAACCACCAAAGCCAGTCAATAGACTGTTTTTCTTACACACACCTGGTACCCTGGAAGTGGCAGCACCACAGCAACACAATTACGTTCACAGGGTGAACATACTGCAAATATCAAAGGAAAAAAAATCGCTGTCAGTCAGATACAGGAAAAAGGTGCTATCAGTTTTGTAAAGAAAACTGGGAAATGAAGCTCCTTAATATAGGCAATATTTCTAATGATGTATTTACCAAATGAAAAAAACACTATGGCATAAGAACTACCACAATGATTAAGTACAAATAGAATCATAAAGGAACCCTACAATGGCACATATTGAACTAATGACAAACTTCACACTATACATGTTGAATCTCTGGAGCAGAGATGTAGTCTAACATTAAGAGTAGCACTGCATGCAAAAGGTATTAAGTGAACAAGGCGTAAAAAAATGAAAAAATAAATAACCCAACTCTCCTGAAATGAAAAGCAACAAAGGAAATAAGAAAGAGCTGTCTGATATTTGGCTGTCTCTAATCTTAAATAAAATCAGAGCTACGTCAGAAGAATAAGTAGTATTGTTTTATCCAGTCTTGATTTTCTGGCTCCATCTCTGAGAGGATACTTTTCTATTTGCCCAAGGTGTTTCTGACATTCTGCTAACTGCTTTCTTGTATGCGTGACAAGCAATGCCCAGCCCTCAGCAAGGTAAGTTTTCAGTGCTCCTTGAAGATAGACTTCTGCCTTCTGTGGACCTTTCTTCCTCCTTTAAAAATAAATGAATACAGAGTGATACTAGAGTCTTTACGGCCGTGAAAACTGTCTTTAATAAAGCAGTCATGAGAGAGGAACATTTTATATGAATGCAGAACAAACAGCAACCAGCCATTACTGCGCTGTTGCCAGATCAATGTATTGGTCTATCCTTCTGCAATTCAATTTGGCAGAACTGCAATTAGTCTAAATATATCATATGTCAACAAGACTTCCTATACAGACCTATCGTAAGTCAGAGCAAGTGAGGCAAAGCTACCTCCCACAAATGCACTTTCATGATGAAGCCATCTCAGACTTCTGACAGTTAAAAACATGCTACCTTAACAACTTTGGTGCAGAAAAACAATTTAGTATTTTAGTTATCATTTTTATCACTACAGTTTCATGGCAGTCTTTTAACCTGATGTTATTCCCTCAGGTGAAAATTTACATTAATTTAGGAGAATCTTGCAACAAGAAGTTCAGATTCATTTAGTGGAGGTAGACAGGAAGCAGTCTCAGAAATAAGAGCACCCCCCAGAAAGGAAATAAAAACCACCAACCACTTGGAATTCCCAAATTCTTTAAAATAAAACCAGAAGGCCAATGCAGGAGGATCATTTAGCAGAATTTAATAACAGGAACAAACACAGGAATAAGATCAAGTTTTCCACAGGTGGAAATAAAAATTTTGTATACAAATACAAAACTGATTTATTTCTAAATTATGTATTTGCTGACTCTTTAGTATACATGCACGTAAGTGTGTGTAAGTTAAGAAAATATTAACTTAAAAACATATCAGAATCCACGTTAAGACAGCAAGTTACAGCAAACGCAAGGTTACATCTCCTGCCTGGCCCTTTCCTCCTTCATGGAAGAAAAGATGAAAGTAAAGAACACAAGATAGTTAAAAGTAGCAGTAATAAATAATGAAGGAAGAACTAGGGTTCAGTACAAAAAGACTGCCAGTTCTCAGCTCTCCACTATTTCATAGAATTACAGAATGGCCTTGGTTGAAAAGGACGATACTGATCATTTGGTTTCAACTGCCCTGATACGTGCAGGGTCGCCAACCCCTAGAGCAGGCTGCCCAGAGCCTGCCTTGGCCTTGAATGCCTCCAGGGATGGGGCATCCACAATTTCTGTCTTGTGTCTCCCTCCCCCCAAAATACAGCCAGAAACTTAGCATATGTTTATAATTAAAAATATTTTCAAAAACTCCTTTTGAAATATGGGTTTCCTCAAGCATTACATTGGAGCTTTTCAAAGTTAATGCATTTAACACATTTAATGCTTACATGTAAAACTCTGCCAAATCCTTTCCGACAAGCTTAGCTGAGCGAATTCTCCCAATATTTGTGTACATTTCAATGGTGGCATGGGACAGATCCTGTTTGAAAGAAAAGAGTTAATATAAACTATCTATTTCTAGTAGCACTAAGTAGTGCTACCTAGTATTTCTCACAAACTCATTATCAGTAACTAAGCTATTAAGACAAAATTAACAGAATAAGTCACTTGTTAGATTTCCTCTTCCCTTCAGGACAAACTTTGGAGCAGTCTACAACATAACTCTATTGTGAAATACAAAAGAAAAGCCTTACCAAAAATGAGAATTCAAAAATCACAAAACTAACATTTAGACACAGTTGTAAGTACTTCTCCACACTTGAATCCTTCTGCTTTCTTTGAAAGCATTTATTTCTCAGCAAGTATATCCTTTATGCCATCATTACAAGATAATATAATGTGACATTGCATGATACACGTTGGTGTAATGTATTTCTCAGAATACTAGAGCTTGCCCCGAAGATCCTACTGCTACTTAAAAATAACAGCATAGAGCGCCCAACTCTTTCACTTAGGCTGCACATAATACCATCAAATACATGAAAGTTTCATTTTTTAAGTAAAAGCAGTATGTAAGCATACAATTACATGCAGAATATGAAGATGCAGTTGGAAGAATTATTTTCCAAACTGTGCTTTGAAGCAATTGCTTGAAGCTATGCAATCTTGATTTAAAATTCCTCATTTTTAAGCTTAATTCCCACTGTCTACAGGTCACTATTCTTAACTTGCCCTAAGCCTGTAATAATTACATATTTAGTAAGAAAGATCTGTCACTACTACACACTGTATTCAGTCAAACTTATTTCTCAAACATCTAACCATATCTGGCCATAAAGACATTTCATACCATATTTACAAATCACATTTACAAACCACCAGCCATTTCCTCAGCAGCTCATTGACTTTCAGTTAGCATATTAAGTACCACTTTATTCTTCAAAAGAGACTGTTTAAAAACTTTCAAATGCCTAATTTTGTTTGTGGAGTATCTGTCAGAAAGCATCTATTCCTGTGAGGCAGGAAAGTGACCTAAAACAATATTCCAAAGGTCTTCTTAGCCACTTCTTGATGTTTCTTAAACAGAGCCAAGGGGAAAATCACCTGTGCATTCTCCCTCTCTCATTAAACAACTCCAAGCAGTACTCAACAATAAACTAGACTGGTTCACTTGTTAGCCAATCATTATAAAAAGAGACATCTGGGACACCAGCAACACATACAAACAAAAAGATATCTTCCCCAAAAATTAAGGTACTAGCCAAAATGTTTGTAGAAGATCTGACAGTCTAACAAAAGATTCTGAAGTTGTCACATAAGACCAGCCACTGAACTATAAATAAAAGAAATAATAAAGAAGCCTTTTATGGTAAAAAATGCTCGATTTCTTTCTTTCAATATTTCCAAAAAGCTGCATTTCACTTTCCACACTCATTAAAAGATTAAATGTAAGCAAATTATCTTAGTTGTGTTTAGAATTTTTAACTAATTCTGTGTACTTCTTCACTGAATACAGTGGATAGAACAATAACGTATATACAGTAAATATTTATCCAACAACTACATATAATATAAGATATTGTTTTCTATCTGAATTTCAGAATAAAACCAGTCAGCAATACAAACAGCATAAGCAATTCCTTCATAGGCAACCTCTGCAGTACCCACTTAAGTTTCTTAAGTTTAAGAAGGCACTGCTCAGTCTCGTGGAGATTCCAGGGTCCAACGTAGAACTGAACATAAAGTTCTGAAAAATCTTAGTTCTGGCCTGTTATCCAACTCTTCTCATAAGAAACAAAGCATGGAAGTGAAATCTGCTATCTTCATAACATATATCTTTTGAGACTTTCTTTAACAACAATTTTGTAAAAACAAGAAGCCACTTAGTTTTCACATTTTAAAAAAGTGCTCAATTTTCATCTCATTTTTCCCCAGAAAACTTTAACAGCAGCATGTTACTATAAGAAATATCAGAGGAAAATAATTTAAGGAAAACAAGCAAGAATAGAACCAACCATTTTTGTGACAATCAGGTGTTTTGGGTTTTATTTAACCATTTCTTGTAAAATATAACCACAATATTACTACAACAGCTCCTCAATAAGGGAGCTGCCAGGAAGTAAACTTATAGTAATGTTTCATACTCTGCCAGCTCCAGCTGTAATGTTCACATATCCCACACTTCATATAAGAGATTACACAATCTAACTTAATTCATGAAATAAGCATTGCAAGACGCAAGTCTAAACCATTTGAAAGAAAGCTGCATTCACATAACATTAGTCTTCCACAGAAAACTCAAATTTAGACAGCAGAATAAATAGCCATGACATAGGCTCTCTGAATATTTAAGTATATTTACTTACAGATAACCTTCAGCACTGTAACTATAAGTATTAAAATTCATCTCCACCCTTGAGACCCAGGACAAATACAGAGCCTCCGGCTGTAAAACAAATCAGCCTTGGCGTGTTCAGTATGAGAGCAATGAATTTTGATACCAAAAGATAGAAATACAGATGGAAGTTCCTAACGTCATCTTTTCAGGTGTGAAAATTTTGACACTGTTCAATCTATAACGTAATATAAACAATTTAAAACTAAGATAAATAGCAGAAGACTATACTTACTAAGTAGTGCTTTTCAAAAGCTTCTACAGATGATAAGGCCTCTTTAAGTTTCTTGTAAGGGCTCTGTGATGCATTGGCTGTAGAAGAAAGGATAGGAAACGTCACTCACAAATACAAATTCCTATTTTAATACATCCCCTCCAACACTTAAAATAGATCATGCATTTCTTGCCCATACTCTAAAGTAAAATCAAGAAAGGCTGTTTAACAAATGTGACTGTGTGCATGCACCCATACCTAAGAAATATTCAGAGAAGGATAAGGACAAGCAGCAATATAGTTAAGTATGTTAACTTATCCATACAACACTTCAAGACATTTGTTCAACCTAGCAACACACACAATTGTACTTAAATACTACTGTATTTTCCCACCAGCAATATTCTCACAACTTTTTTCTGTTAGATTTATGAAACAGTATGTCAGAAGTATACGGTAATTTTTAAAAAGTTTTTACACCTTGCAAGATACTTCAAAGGAAAATGGCTACCAATTCTTTTTCTTGAGGTAACTTGCTCATTTTAAAAGTTCCTGCCAGACTAAATATGTGCCAATATTCCAGAAGGAAGAAAGCCCCCATTTTCAATAAACACAACAGGTACTACACGTACTACAGTCTGAACTGAGAATCATATCATCGTAACTGCAGGAGCAAGTAAGTTGTCAGTCTGGCAGAAATACTTAAATACTCATTGTTCTTGCACTTTTAAAATCTGAAAGTTTCTTCTCTTCAGAAATAGCTTTGTGAATAATAAGAAATTCACAACCAAGTAAATAAATGTGACTGCTCAGTCAATCAAATAATATCATTCTGTAGCTCCTCTTACAGGTTATCTTTTTGAATGACATCAGAGAGCTTCCATTTCATTTTCAATGAATTTTATTTTCAGTACTTATCTGAAAGTATTAAAAATTTCATCCAAAACTGTTTAAGAATATTTAGTTAAATGCTGATAAATGGGCTTTTAATGGAAAAACCTTATACTTACGAAAGCGAAGAGATGCACTGATCGTTTCAAGTACTAGAGAGACTAAATTAAAATCCTCTTAAGGTACAATACTAGTACCAATAATTATATGTACATATGGATATCTGGAAATTATTGTTGTATTAGTATGCCATGTATTTAAGATGAAGTCAGTTATTACAAAGCATGTGTACATTCCTGGTAATACCTGTTTCAGGACGTTCTGCTCCCAACCCTGCTAACAGATCAACAGTTCTGTTAAGGTCTTCTGAATTGGGTCCGTTCTCTGACACCAGCCCACACAGGTAACCCAGAGACTTTAACTGTAAGAAAAAGAAAAAAGAGATGCTTGTTTTCAACAGGCTACAAAACCAATAACAAATCTTTTATTTTATCGCACAGTTCTAAAGCCACAAGATATTTCTATGGAAAATACTGCTGCCATGTTACACTGCTTATAAATCTATATTGAAGTTGCTTTGTGGGAAGAGAATAGAGAACCTTTCAAAATGTAATTTCGTGATTCTTACTTCCTGTAGAAGCTCATTTTATTAAGAAGATGAACTAAATCACATATAATGCAAGTTAAAGACTCAACATGCATACACACAAATCCCTGCATGCATCCTTCTGTTTTTCCCTATGAACAGGGAAAAAAGCTAAGGATGTTTTGCAGTTACTGCCAAAAGATAATTTCTATCTGCATCTGCATTTCAGCACAGAAGTTTGAAAACGACACAAATGCACACAATGATTAGATGTTCTTCTACATTATTAGCATCACTAATCAGTGTTAAAACAGCATCACACAACTACTACTAAAATTCCTGCCAGACAGCAGCTGGTATGCTTGATATCCAGACGTCAGTAGAGGATCCTGCCTTCAAGTTTACTGTTGGCCATATGGTATCTCATTTAGCATAACTAACTCAACTGCCAAGGGTAACTCCTCCCCTCCAAGAAAATACGGTCTCAGTTTGTTAGATTGCTCTAAACCATATAAAATGTGGGTGGCGAACAAAAGGAAAAAAAAATCCACCAAAAAAACCCATTAAATTCCACATTTCTCACTAGTTGGTAGATTTCATTCATTCCATTTCACCTTACTCCTACTCATTATCCTGTCGTTTTCCCTTTTTACTCTTTGGGTTAGAAGAACTACAAATGGCATGAACATTTCCAAAACAGGTAAAGAACTTCTTCAGAAATACATAAGCAGCACATGAAATCTGATGCAACCAGCAGCAGTTTAAATTATTGTTTTCTTTATTCTGAACTTCCCTTCCAATTTCTTTTTTTAAACACTAAGTCTTCAAAAGTGAAATTGTCTTTCTCTGCTTTTGTAATACTTCAGACAAGGATGACCTACAATCAGCAGAAGATTCTTGCTTTACTGAAATATACACAAACTACGATCACAAGAAATGGAAAATATTCTACAGGCTACAGAAGGAAGAGGACAAGCTTGCGATGATCTTTGAGAACACTGACCAAGATCACAGTTTGGTATTTCCTTAGCTTCTGAAGTTTCTTGTCAGCTTTCAAAATTGTTCTTCAACACTGAAAAACTATAGCAGCTTTAGACACTAACTCTAACAGAGAAATGGAAAAAGTGGAACTTGAGAAGGCATTAATGTAATTAGGAAAGGGGCTTAACCATACTGAAAAGGCCACTTTATACCTTTCAGACTTCCTCCCCATTTATTACAAGGGCTTCTCAACTGAAAAGTTCCAAGTTAGCATCTGCCTTTTGCACAAGCCTCCAAGGATAACACCTTCAGTAAAGATTAAGGTATATTATTAGCATACTAACATGCTGTAGGAAATAAAGTAAAACTATGGAAACAGATTGGTGTAATCTCTATTAAGAATATTAAAGGCATCTAAATCTGGTCAGCATCTGCTATAATTGAAATAAACGTTCCTTCTCTTAGTCAAAAACGATGAGTTTATTTTGGAGTTTAATTAGCCAATCACTGTCAAACTATTGGCAGGGGAGGATTGGAAAGGTTGGTGGAGGAGCTAGTGTTACAGACAGTTTTATGACATGAAGTGTTTCCTCATTTCCATCCCTTCTCCAAAGAAGTGAACATAATTCTAGTAATCCCCAGGTCTCAACCACCCGTGGAGCAACTAGATAACAAACCTGCATGTCTCACTCAGAACAGACAGAATGATATGTCACAAGTTTCACAAGAAAACATAAGAAGTCTGCTCCATAGAAAGAAATGGCCTACTTCAAAATTGTAATGCCACAAGAGCAACACTTCGTTTACTCACCTTCTCAGTAGCATAGCTCCATAAACCAACCGTGTGGGAAACATTTGCATCTATTTGAGCCCTATCACAGCAGCCTTCTATTCTTTGTAAGACCTCCAAACAACTCAAAAATACCCAACAATCCAAAGCTCCGGGAGGAACACAGACCTGAAGATAAACAGAAAAAAATTAACTGGGAAACAAACATTAGTCAGAAGGCACAATACTTCAGAAGATTACTTTCCTTGATAGCATATAACAAAACCTCTTGGAAGAACTAACTCATAAAACACACAGAAGAGGCCAGCTCTTCACTGTATATATATATATATATTCACTAAATAACACACATAAAACCAAATCCCAAAGCCATAATGACTAACAACATTATTAATTCATAGTGGTTATGTGAATTAGATTTGATGTAGTCATCAGAATGAAAGAAAAGCAAAAGAAGCCTAACAGGTACTAGTACTTAGAAGTTTCCAACTTTTTAAAAATTCAAGTCTAAGGAGAACAGAGCTAGGAGAAAAGTTCTGTAGATATGCCACTACTTCTGTAAGGAGACATCAGACCTAACTAAAGCTAAAAGCACACTAAGAAGTAGACTAAAAATCTGAAGAAAAAAAAAAAAAAAAGTGAATCTACATTTCCTTCACCACAGTAAGTTTGTTAATCAAATGATATTCTGTGATTCTGTGATATTTGTCATGGACAACTAATTAAAAAAAAAAAAACAAAAAAAAACAACCACCCAACCCAGAAACAAAAACCGAAACCAGGAAGGAATTATCATCATAACGCAATGGGGAATGAGAGAGGAGTTTGGTAACAGAACAATCAAGATAAAGATTAGCACAACTGGAATAAAAGTCACAGTAGTAGTATCTCAAAATCTTACTATTAACCAATGCAAAAACATTACTTTCAAAAAAGGCTATTATGGATCTTGAGACTTAAACAAACTAGATAATTGACTAATGTGACATGAAAGTTCAACATAGGAGCACAACACATTAGAAAAAAATAAACTGAATTCTGAAAGAATCTCCTGGAAGTGAAAGACCATAAAAACAGACTAGCTGCGATTTCACCTGTGTGTTCACTGGCATCAAGCCATGGTATGGCTGTAATAATAAGAGGCATGACAACAGGGATAGCTGCACTACATTCACAAATACACACTCCTGTCTCAAAGCCTCAATATCTTCATTCAGTTTGGATCTCCACATATTAAGGCAGAAACATCACAAATAAGGTGCAGAGAAGAAACCCAGACACTAGAGTGGCAGACTTGGGCAGTGGAAGGAAGAGGGGAATTGCAGGAAGTACCTTCAGAGATTTAGAAGGCTGGTTGTATTTATTTTGGAAAGATAAAGTAAACTAACAACAACAAACCACGTCACAGAACACACAAGCAAAACATGCTTCACATGGGAATTTTAAGTAAGTTTTAAATACATGAAGGCGCCATTTTAAAAGGCAACACATCTGAAGCAGACTTTCTGTTCTTAAATGCAGCACCTTACGGAACTTCACTAACCAGTGCCAGGCAGGCAAAACTTAGCAGTTACTGTTATAAAAGCACAGACAAAATTTGCAGAGAACCAGATACTCAGGGGATTAAATTGGTGCACAAGTCACAAAGTGAAGTCTACAAGTCTCCTAATGCACACTATACTAGTCTTGATTATATATGTCAATTAAAAATACCTATGGTGATAGACAAGAGTATGACTGGTGTACAATATCCTTGATACAGTCCCTTAAGAGGATTAAAAACACTAGTGCAAACTACTGGGTGTAACTTTGAGGCAGGCAGCATGACAAAAAGCTCTGAGTGAAATCACGTTTGTCTGCTCCTTCTGTCATTAGATGAGAGCCACAGGGACACGCAAAACATAAAAGAGCATTACTGGGCACCAGAAGGAATTATAAAACAAGAACCACAAAACGTGATCAAAATAACATCTACTTGCACAGCAGTAAGAAGTCCTACTGCAGATCAGTGTTTAAAGTTCAGAACAGTACTTTGTTGCAAACAATTAGGCTGCATCTCAGCACATTAACCACCCCATCTTATTTTCTTCAACACAACACTGTTCAAAGATTTCAGTCTGTTGGAATGGTAGCTCAAGAGCTCAGTAGTCAATTCATAAAATAAGAGAAATTACCCACCAGTTTAACAACTTGAAATATTCTAATCTTCACCGAGAAAGTCACCTAAACAAGGTTTTTCAGCTGTGATGTCTCCAATTTCTTTCCAAAGACCATTTCATAATGAAATACTGAATTCTAGCAGTGTTACAATCGAGTATTACTGCATCGTGTTAATACTACACAGACTGTACTTAACTGTATTCCGGAGGTCAATAACTGGGCTTCAAAATTCTTGTTAGATCACTATTGGATAAAATCATTTGCATTATCATTTGCAATATATTATGCAAACTCACTTCTAATAGCTTGAGTTCTTGCACACAGTTGTGAAGAAGCTCCAACGCTCGCTGGGAAACCTCCCACGGCCTCTGCAGGAAGATTAACAACGTGCACTGGCGAGAAAATAAGTAACTACGCAAGTCCAGTAGAGTAGCTTCTTGATTCTGAATTAGCTCTCTCTTCTCCATGTCTATTGGTTTTCGGAGAATTAAACCATTCCAGCTCCTCACTGGCTGGCAAAAAAATGTCAGCCAGTTTGCACCATCTAAACAAATAAAGTTAATATCCAAGAATCAATCACTGTTATTTAATGTCTCTTCTTCTGCCCTCCACCTCTAGGTTGCAAACTTGCTTATTCCTTCTTAACTTACTTGATAATCTTAACGTCTTAACTTTAAAACCTAAACAACAGAAATTCCATAACTATGTCAACAACAATTTAGAACATTCAAATGCCACGTCCATTTGGTCTTAATTGAATACTTCTTATTATCAGTATAATGCCACTGAGTTTGCAATGTATTTCTCAGTAATTCGTCCTAAATGAAATTCCAGACTATCCAGTTTTATCCACATATGTATTTCTTACTCAGCCACCACAGATATATATTCTCACCTTCAGGTTTAGCATCAAGTTCAGTCAGGATAAATATATTTCACTGTACTGTATTTTCACTATGATCATAACATGCACTTAATGAAAGATCTTACGTAACACCACATACTTCCACTCATTAAAACAGTTTCAAGTTATTTGGTATTTCTTGTACAGTAAATTCTTTGTGAAGAGAAAGTTTCATCTTCTGCAGAGCAGATTAAGCACATATTTGGTAATCACCACAAAAGTGAACGGAAATATCTCATAATTTGAAACAAAACTGGACGCATTTGTTCTGGACGCTCTTTATTAACTAACTTAGAAGTGAGCAGTGAGAACAGCAACTGCATCCCAGGCAGACTGAAACTTAGGTAATTACAGAGGCTCAGAGCCCTTTTTATAACAATTGCTGAATAAAAGCAAAATGCAGATTTTCATTAAAAACTGTTTTTCACTTCTGAGGCTTAAAAGCAAGAACTAAGAAGATACAATGAGATTGTGACAAGGGCACAGCTGCCTAGCAGACCTCCACTGCGATGTACCATCTCTTTCTCCCACATACACACATGGTACCCAAGGCATCATTGTCTTTTAGTGAAGCACAGTACATAAATGAATAAGGATAATTTTTACCATTTTAAGACACTTACCACCAGCCCCAAAGTTCACAACGTACTGAGAAAACAAGGCATCCAGCTCATCATACTGCACTAGTGCATCTTCAAACTGCTGCAGCATCTCAAAGACGAAGGCCAGTTCTTCCTTTTGACACACAAGCAAGACAGTGAGCACATTACAGATACTAGTCATGTTTGGTATTATAGGCTGCCTCCACCTTTACACAGAGCTCCAGGAAGTTCTACTTCCAACATGTTTCTTCTTCTGGTAATCGTATACAAAAGAAAAATCTACCACTGTAGTGGATGCACCCTTTCCTCCTAACACAGTGAAGCTAACAATAAAACTACAAACATACAGCTATGCCAGTTCATCCTGCTGTGCATCTGTGCGACTGTTCGTACATCTACTGAAAGTTCAAGTTTCAAAGAAAACCTACTAAATAGTCATCTCCCATAACAGTAATAATGTCTCTTGTGTTTACACCATGAAAACACCATTGCAGTATCAATAAAGGTTCTGCAGTACGCCAAGAGACAAAAAATTAAAGGTACAAAGAGTCAGAGAAGTAGACATATCACAACAAAGTGGCAGCAGACAAACTCAGAGGAGACGTGAGGATGATGTGAAATTAGTGTAAGAAAGGGAATTATACAGTGACTGGAAAACCAAAAAGAATCAAAACTTTAGTTCCATTGAATAAGATTTTCTTTCTTTTCTCTGTATCACCTAAAGCAGACATAGTTAGAAATACAAAAAAGCAGAATTCGAGGGCATTCTCTATTTGGCCTTACTCAAAACAGACACTTCTCCACACGTACTGTTAATAAACTAAGCAAAGAAAGCATAGTGATATTTGCATTAAATGCCAATTACAAGTTTGAATGTCTTTGTACAACCCTATTAATAGGACATTTATCCAAAATTCACAATATTTTCTAGATGATTTTGTGTTTGTTACAGTTGAGATTTGTAACACTTTTTTTGCAATAGGCTTGCATGCACAACCTCTTTAGGCTTGCAAATATGAAAATGTTGCATTTATATCAGTATTCATCTCCCCTATCCCCTTCTACCTCAAAGAACAAACAGAGCATTAAAAATACCAGAAAGACAAGCCATTATTAGAACTAAAACTCAAAGCACTTTTTTGTATTTAAAAAAAAAAAAAAAAAAAAAAAAGAAGAAAGAAGAAGGAGAAACACTCTTACCTGGACCATGAAATACTCGCAGAAACTCCATCCTGGTTCAGTCCTTTTTTCTCTCAAAGTTCTCATGTCATCTTCAAACTTGCCTAAGTTCTTGGTAAAAGACATGAGAAGCAATGTCCTGAGTTTGGTCAGGAAGGCATTCCAAGATTCCTGAGAACGGGAAGAGTCTTTCAAAGGGTCTGAAAGTACCACACATCTGCAAAAAAATTGGTAAGTTATTTTGGAGGAGATACAAAATAAAAAATTTACATATAACTGCACAGCTGTAATACAGTGCAATCCAACAGGTTCACAGTGAATAAAAATTACCTTTTAATTCAACACTCAAAGAAAAAGTTTGGGGGGAGAGAAGGAAAGGGGGCAGAGTGTTTTGTTTTTTGTTGTTGGTTTTTTTGGTTTCTTAAACTTTGCCATGTATGTTTAAGGCTGTTATATAGTTTACTAAGTACTATAGTATATATATATATATATAAAATATATATAGTTTACTATAGTTTATTAAGTTTTTTGTTGTTCTTTTTTAATAAGTACTTAGCAGATCACAGTAATTCACAAATAAATAAGTCTTACTGAGAGCATTTATTTCTTCAGTTTTTATACCATAATCTAACAAGAATCAAAAACGACATCTTCAAAGGCAGAAAAACCTCTTATTTAAACCGAACATCATTTCTTATTAGAAAAGTAATGTTTTCTAGCTGCTTGTTTTAATCAGTATGCCATGAGATAATAAAAGCAACATAATTCAGACTCGTCCAGACTATTTGCAGTCCTGAAGTGGGTATAAATAAATTGCTGTCGATGTCACAACATGCTGACCTGTCAGCTGGTCACTGGCAGATCACACTAAGGTACAATGAGTACTGTCATCTATCCCTTTGAACTATCACCCATTCCTAGGGGGAAAATCTCCTATTTACAGTTAACTCTTGAGATTAAATATTATATATTCCATGCAATGATGCAGAATAAGGAAGAAGATATTTATTTGTTTCAAATAAAATTTGCATATTTTGTTGTCTTTAATGAAGGCAAAAACAGTTTCATAACTTTTTTCATCATTTTTTTTTCCTTAGAATAACTTCAGTTTCTTCACTTGTTTTTACATCAATTATTTCATACTGGAAAGGTGATCTATTAAGTGAAAAGTAGAGTTCAATGGTAAAAAAGTTAAGGATGTCAGCTTCATTTTCCCCTCACACCACACTACCACTACCTGTAGTTCTGATAACATTTCTGCACCTAAGTTCTGAAAACTGAGAAGAGCATGGAATTTTCCCCTTCAATCAAGATAAGTTATGAAACTTCAGAGTACTTGAAATATTCTTGAAACATTTCACGACACTGCTAATCCACGAGGAATTAAAATAAACTCCTCCTTTTACAGCTTTGCATCTGGACATCAGAGAAGATCCTATAAAAAGCAAGGAATCTGTTACATAGAAAAGTTAAGGTTTTAAGTCAGCACCACACTACTCAAAGATTTCAAAGTTTGCAAGTAAAGAATTCCTTACCTGTCACTTTGCTTGTTACAGAAGTCATTTCTTATTTTATCTACTATAGAAGTTCGGGGAAGGATATTTGTTTTGTTCTTTTTCTTGGCATCACTCTCAACCACCACAATTAGCCAGTCCACTGAGTTGTGAGCCTTGAGAACGTTCTGCCACTTGGTGATGTCATCCTTGACTGTGGTTTTGTACACTTCGGTGTCCTGAGGCGAGAAGTGGTGAATCACCAAAGCAAACAGTCATTCTAAACAATTTCAAAAGGCAACTTCTGTACTTTTGTTCCAACAGAAGAAAGCCATAAACGCTTATCAAACAGAATTAGTGACAATAAATTTACTTATTGCAAGAAATCAAATAAGCCAAAGTATGGTAAGGTTTTTGGTCTTCGAATTTCATTTATTTCTAGTAATTGATTAAGAGTATTTGCCATAATTCTTGGCCACTTTGTACTAATCATTGTACCGATTAGTTTTTGGTACAGTCCTTTAGATTATATTCTTAAATTTTACAACATGAGTGTGTTTGACACCAAAAAGCTAAACTGTTACATTCTTGCATAACAACAGAAGCGTGGCATTTGTGCCTTCTAACACAGCTCAAATCTTAAAGTGTTTACAAGCTGGAGGGGAAGAAAGGCGAGCTTTTTGTTTGTTTTAAACAAAAAAAACCAAAACCACTGAAGGTCATTTGGCATTTTTTCGGTTGTTTCCAAACAGATTAATTCAGGTAACTCTTAAACCTGTTAGGAATGCCTTTGGTCACAAATCAGAAGTTACCTCTGTCATTCAACTGGTCTCTATTATGAATTAGTTATGCAATCTCTAAGCAGTGAACTTCAGATAAACAGAATTAAGACCTTCCAAATATTATCCACTTGTGGTGGTTTCACAGCCTGCTCATTCATTGGCCTCTCCTGGGCTGCAGGGTGCTTCTGCTTTGTACCTGGAGCACCTCCTGCCTTCATTCTGTACTGACCTTTGTGCCTGCAGGGTTGGGCTACTGCTCTCACAATTCTCATTCCTCACTCTCAGCTGATGTTGGGCACCAGTTCTTCCCTTCCTTAAAACTACTCTCCCAGAGCACACCCAGTGAAGCTCACTGCTCAGCTCGGCCCACAGTCCCTTTCAGAGCAGCTTGAGCTAGCTTTGCTCTGACACGGGGCAGCTGCTGGGCTCTCTGCACACAGGTCACCCCTGCAGCCCTCTGCTACCAAACTTTTCCATCTGAACCCAATACACCAGTTTAGACCACTGACGCATACTAACAGCTGACATATGCAGAAGATAAAGCAAAATACACATTCTTTTTAAGATTTAAGCTTATGAACAGATCATAACCAAAATAATCTGGCCACGTTTCTGTATCATGTAGCAAATGTCCTGCGCTACTGCAATAATGCTGTTAGACTTTGGGGTTTTTTTTAATGACAAAATGTTAAAAAAAGGCTATTCAAAAGCCTTCCTCTTAGCGTCAAGCAACATTACAAACATCACTTATAACAAAAATGTACTTAAGATGACAAGTTTCTAATGTACTAGGTATGTACACTTATACATTGCAAACTTAATTGTTCAAGCAAACACAAAAAGCAAGTTTGAAAAAAAAAAAAATGACAGACAGGGCAAGCTGAAAGTCAAAACAATTTAATTTTGTTTTCCTAATACTTACACAACATTCTGTCCAGTAAATATGAAGAAAGGGAAAAGTCAGAAGAGCCTTATTCCCCTCTTTGGGTAGTAGCTCCTCTTTAAACTGAACAAAGTTTGATTCTAGATGAATCATCTTTGGAGCACGGCCATAAGACCTGAAAAATTCAAAAACTGAAATTAGCAACTGAGACATATGTAGCAGAACCCAAAAATGAAAATGGATTTTGTTGAATCAACTGAAAAGCTCTGGGTACTGGAAACTCAAAAACTATGCTTACAGTAGTTTACAGAAAGTCAGCTAAAATATGGTATCACTCGAAGTGTTATTATAGATGCTCCTTTTTACAAGAACAGCAGCTAGAAGCTTTTCAGCCTTCATTAAAAGATTTTCTATACCTCCAAGACCTCTAAAAGTAGAAAATCCTAAATAAGAAAATCCCCAAAATATTTTCCTCCACCAGAACACAGTGGGCCATACCAAGGATTCTGAATGAAGTTTCATCTAAAATTCTACCTATATATTCATGAAAAAGAGCAGCATGCCCCTTTCAAAACACTCGAAGTGCATCAAGGCACGTACCAAAACACCAATAACAACAAAAAGAAACACAGCATTGCTATTATTTTCCTTCAGGTAAGGTTCAACACAGCTGAGATGCAGAAGAGAGCATTCTGAACATTTACCTTGACTAATTAAGGCAGGTGCCTGACTCACTTTATGGTAAAAGCTTCCCACGACACAGTGGCACACTTTCCCATGTTTAGTAACATACTGAAATGTACTACAGAACCAAATGCAAATTTACCTCCTCCATTCCATGGGTTCTCTTGGAAGCTGCTGAGAAAGCGTAGGATACAGGGAAGTAAATAAATTCTGATCTCCAGCACCTAAACATGAAATAAAATAATTTATCACCATGTGCAAATTACAAAAGAAAAAAAAAAAAAAACTTATTAATAAACTACGCTTTAATTTGTTTCAATATAAAAGTTGTATTTTTATTTGCTTTGGACACTTGAGTCCAACATAACCTAAAAGAACACCTCAACAAGGCACATAATATATATGCTATTATAACTTCCTGACTGAGCAATCAACCATACTAGACAAGGTACAATGCCTCAATAGTCCATCACAATTAAAGAGAAAATAATGCATGTCACTTCTGGCACATAAACACATTCCAGTGAGAATAGGACTGAGGCTATAAAAATAAATTTCATAGCATTTGATCAGAGTTCTAATACCTATTATGAAACGTGTGCATTCTGATGTTGGAAAAATGAGCTGGCCCATACTAGCTGTGATATCATTTATGCTATCTCTCACGTGCATGCTGCCCTGAAGTTATCTCAGCTATTGCTCTCTTCTTTGTGGCTCCTCTTCTCTTCTGCTCCTTATGGCTTTATCTTTGAATTGCTGCATTCCCTTTTTTCTGAGACTGCAAATTAATTTTTTTTTTAAATCCTTTTTCCTTCCTCCAAAAGCTCCACATTCTCACTTTCCTTCCCCCACACCTTTCTCAGGATCTCTGGAGCTGAAGAGTTATGTTTTCCAATTACCATGTTAAACAGGCATACAGCAAGTCGGCTTCCTGGCAGTTTTCCACTTGTCTTTATAATCTTTATAATCACCTGCTGTTGTACAGCCCAACCCGAACAAAGGATCTTCTTGCCTTTCTATGGAACAGAAGAGCTAAGGCTGGAGAAGAACCTGACATCCTCTCTTTTCCCTCCCATTGTGCACAGAACAAGGAACTGCTCCTAATAGGAGCTTACCAAACTTTAATTACAAACATAGAATCAAAGAATGGCATGGGTTGGAAGGGATCCCAAGGATCATCAAGTTCCAACCCCCCTGACCACATGCAGGGCCACCAACCTCCCCATTTAATACTAGACCAGGCTGCCCAGGGCCCCATCCAACCTGGCCTTGAACACCTCCAGGGATGGGGCACCCACAACCTCTCTGGGCAGCCTGTGCCAGCACCTCACCACTCTCTCTGTAAAGAACCTCCCCCTGACATTCGACCTAAACCTTCCCTCTTTGAACTTAAAACCATTTCCCCTTGTCCTATCACTGCCTACCCTTGTAAAAAGTTGATTCCTCTTCTTTTTAATACCCTTTTAAATACTGGAAGGCTGCAATGAGGTCACCTTGCAGTCTTGCCTTCTCCAGGCTGAACAAGCCCAGCCTCCTCAGCCCATCTTCGTAGGGGAGGTGCTCCAGCCCTTTGATCATCTTAGTGGCCCTCCTCTGGTTGGGAATTAGGTTGGCATCTTTTACAGTCCACCCATCTTTTCCTAATTTTCTCTAATATACCACTTTGACCATCAGCCACTAGCATAATGCAATCATCAGATACTAAACAAACAAGTTTGATGAAACACCGGAACAAGCAAACCCAGGTGCTCTGACATCTGACCAAGACAGCTGTTGTTCAGTGATACCATTTCCTAAAACTGCTTAAAAATAAACCAACAGTTACTCTATGATTACTGCTTGAGCCTGAAGTCTCCAGAAAGTTACTGAACAAGCACTTCACTCTCGACTCTGCGCTACCTCCTGCTCTGTTTGAATTAAGTGCAGCACAACGAAATCTTTAATTTAATAGTATAAACAAATTCTGAAATGAATATTGAAACAAGTGTTGGCAATACTGCTTAAAGCTATCTCATACCAAGTTACAACATCTTCCTAAGATGGGCCATAAAAAACTGTTTATTGATTTGCAACTCATTACTGCCCATAGAAAGTGAAATATGGCTCAGTGATTTAGCAACAGCACGCTGACCACATCAAAGAGATAGCCTGGGAAGCTTGGAGCCTGACACAAAGAAAGGAGAACTACAGATTTTGCCTCTGGAGCACAGCAAAGCGCTTGTCCTGTGCTGCACCTAAAAATCCAATTTGCACCCCAGAATGTCTGAGAATTCAACATCTTGAGTAAAAAGATTAGTTCCGTAATACAGAAAAAATACCAAATGGTAATACGTATTTAAGTGTCCTCCTGTTACAGACAACCACACCACATTGTCAGCTGAAGAAAGACTACATTAGTTTTAAAACTCATTTGTTGTAATTAGCTTTTTCTCCTGCACTAGATTTGAGGGCACATAAGAACGTATCTGTGATCCATGCAAGGCTATCCTCAATGATTAGAGGAAAAAAGGAGAACGGACCTCCAGTGCAAACTACATCACCTTATCTTTTGAACACGGACCAAACACAGTCACCAAGTATTACAAACACCCAAAGGATTGCAGTATTTCAGGTTCTGCTCAACTAGACCCTATATCTACTGTCATCAGCAAGTTTGAGCCATTTCATCAAACACTGAATATGAAGTTATCAGCAGGCAGCACTAGCATAAAACTGACACAGGACAAACATGAAATGAGTTGTGGTTGTCCCCTCCCTGGAAACACGGCCAGGCTGGATGGGGCTTTGAGCAACCTGGTGCCCCTGCCTATAGCAGGGGGTTGGAACTAGATGATCTTAAAGGTCTCTTCCAACCTAAACCATTCTATGATTCTTTAAGTTGGTAGTACAACCTAGAAAGGACCGTAAGACTGGCAAGATGCAGGTCAACTGCCTGCTACTGGAGTGGAAGTGGAGAACATCAATATAAGCAGACAGTAAGAGTATCGCCTTCCTAAATAACAGAATAAAAGTTCCTGGAAGATCAGGATTGTTTGGGAGAGTTGTTGTGTAAGATTCCCAAGACTCAAAAGACATGAAATACTGCAAAAGTATCACACTGTTCTGTATGCATCCCTGAAGCATTGGTAGTTGCTGCATGCATGATCTACTTCCTAAAATATTTTTAAAATAAGACAAAAAATGAACAAACAAAAAAAACCCACACATGAATTTTGCCTTGCATCTAACTAAATTTTGAACAAAACATTTCCAAGAATACAAGTATCCCTGGAACTCCAACTTACAACAAATTCCAAAGTCTGGGGGCAAAGAAAGGGAAAGGGGGGAATAAAAAAAGAATATATAAAGTCTGAGAATGGCTTTAAATAAGTTATCTTCTTAAACAAAGGCAGACACACAACAAAACAAATACAATGTGGATGGATGCCTAAGCAATCGTATTGTAGCAAACTCATCTCGGTGGAAGGGCCTCAACACTAAGCTTTCACTCCAAGGACTGTCACCAGTAGAGCCAAAGCGTAAAGGATGACCAGACACAGCTTAAGAAGAGAAAGATGGATGTGTGTAAGAGGGAAACAAAAATAATTCTGGAATCCTACAACTAAAACTCAACAGCCTTTTAGAGAAGGACTTCCTTCTTCTGAAGAATTGACAGAATTAAACAGGACCTAAATATCCCGATTAAGATCATAACTAGGAAATAACATCCCTTATCACTTAAAACAACCAGAAGAGTGCATCTTTAGTTCTACTATATTCTTTAAGCATATCTAATAAATATATTTATAAATAAAAAAATCAAAATAGATTTAAATGATTTACATAGTTTTACCACAAGCCCAGATCAAACGGTGAGCCAAAAAATCATTTTAACTTATGCTTTCTATGACTGGCAACCACTTGACATCCACCAAATTGACATCCAAAACATTCAGATGGCCAAATCAAGCAAAAGAGAAGCAAAACTTACTAAAATGAATGCTGATTGTGAATCTGGCTGTAAACCTCATTGCCTAACTGAGTAAAGAATGTATCAATCTGTGGTTCAGGGATAGGCTATATCCCTATAGAGAAGTTCATAACCATAAACCTAAACCTGTGGAAAAAATTCAAGGGTGACATTAGTTAAGAACTGAAAGGAACAACCAATGCCTAAATACCCTTTGTTTAGGTGACAAGATGACAGCATAATGCTAAGGTGGCTGAGCACTCCAGAAAATACAACTCCAGCAGTCCACATGAAGGTTCAAGCTACTCACTGAAATTTTATGCTATTGGTTCCAAGCTTTTCATTTCTCCATTCCTTCTTGTTTTACTCCCTGGTACTTTGGTACAAGTCCAGGATCCCCAAGAGGAACAGGTACTCTGTGACAAGCTGGCTGATGCACAAGAATCATAATAACATTTTGAGACCTATCCCAAACTCACCAAAATCCCCAATAATCTTTTTTTTTCCCCCCAGCACATCTCAAACTTTCTAGATGCTTGTCAGTGAACTATCTGAACATTCCCAAATCAATATTTTCTTCTGAATGAAATCATTCCAATCCATTAACTAACCACACAGGCAGTGTGAAGAAAATAGAAACAAAAACACGCACACCTCTGACGTCAGATGACTAGAGCAGACAAATATTTTTCTTTGACATCAGTGAAAAACTGTCACGTGAGACAAAAGGCTCTAAGAACTTTTGAAGGAGCACAGTGCCAGGACTACACTTCACTGGGTTTGTTGAGCATTTGTTCTCAAATACTGTTCAACACTACTCTTTCTGATCTCATTTATTATTAAATTGGTTAAAAGTCCTGCTGTGGTATTTTTTTTTTTCCTTCAGAATTCACTAGCCTGTTATAAGCGTATCCATCTAAAGTCTTGGAAGGATTCATTTGCTGTTTGTTTGGGGGTTTTGTTGCTTTGCTTTCATTTTTTAAAAGGTCCTCTTGCTCCCCAACCTGGATTCATTTCCCAAAGAGGGCTGAAAGGTAAAATATAAGACATCTTAATTGCTATACAAGAACTCTACCTAATTCACTTGTAACCTGTAGAAGAAATTTCCGGTACTAAGTTTTTCCATCTTAGTGCTGCACCACCATGTTTATAAGATAGGAGCTAACACTGACAAGAACATGCTGCCTCTTCTCATGATAAAGGTAATTAGACATAAGTACAGAATAAAATCAGATCACCTCCTCAACGGTAACAACTTAAGTGCCTGTTTGCTAACAGAACACACTTCTGCAGGATGTAGTTGTTTAAAGGGTCTCACTAGCACCAAATCAATTAGGCTACATGCCACTTTTTGTTTGGCACATTTTAAGACCTCCACCTACTAATGATACAAACAAGATCATCTGAATCAAGCTCTTTCAATCCCACGATAGTATCCTTAACAGTAGGTACTCCTTCTTATTCTAAAAAGATCTAAAACTCTCTTCGCTTTCATTCGTCCTTTCTATTTTTGCTGCTCTTGTAGGTATTTGCAGACACTTTCCATTCTCAGGCTTACGATGATCTTGCTCTTGCTGTATCACAACACATTCTGATGAAAGTGATGCAACCTATTCTCCCCAAAGAGATATAAAGTAGAAAGTTCTTTCTACTAAAAGCAGTGACCGCAAGAACAAATTATACACACAGTTTTATATATATAAACAGACACTACGTATTGATAAGGAGCATTCAACTGCTTGACAATAATTGCAAAAGAAGAGCATGGCAGAAAAGCTCTGAGAAAACTACTTCATTCACCAAGATGGTCTACAGCCTTCAACTTGCTCTTTATGTGGATAATGACAGAAAGTAACTGAAGTGTAAACCAGCTACATAAGGACAAGTTCTTTAATCAGAATACTTGGTTGGCATGTATTTTAATGAACATCATATTCCTATTCAAAAGACTTTCTCAAATTAAATTTAAAATGCGACCCAGGAAACACAAGCAGCATTGTTCAGGTTTGCTAAGAATGCAATCTACTTTGCTTAAAGATTATGCCAAGTCAGCATTGCAAGGAAGATACCAAAGTCCAAGATGTCTGAGGCTCAACCTGCCTCTTTGAATAAAAAACAATTAACAACACTAAAAATAGTATTTCTGCAGCAGCGAGAGAAAGCTGGAGGCTGACTGGTGAGCGCTTGCAATGTAATGTATTGCAGTGAGAATATCCACAGCTGGATATGTGAAAGTCCCCCCTGGGTTTAAGACTGACAGTACAAAAATGTGCCTCAAACTGTTCTGGAAAGGAGTCATCACAGCACTCAGGCCTAACTGACAAGAATGACTTCATACTACATGGGATGCTGCCATTTTGAGGAAAGGTGAAAAAACAACAGGGGAACAGCACCTGTCTGTGCATATACTACCTTCCCCATTCTTACATAATACAGTTGTCTGCTTGCCTACAGAAACTGTCTTCAGATTTGTTAGTTATATGAGAAGAATAAACGCAGTTAAAAACTGCATTTGCTATAGGCACCAATTATACAAGCCACATAGGAGCTGCCATTTTCACTTTGTGGGACAAAGCATACATACCTACAGTGCTACATTTGGGAGTCTATCAATTTGGCGAAGGATTACTTGCACAACAGAGACAAACTCACAGAACTCTACCAGTTCTTTTCTCCACAGAAGCATTCCTTTGAAAATATGCTCAAATGTTTCACGTAGGTAAAAACACTTGTTTGCAAAATATCACTATATGTGCAGTGCTGTGAAAACAAGTTTCATACCAAACTTTTCTCTTCAGTTCTCAATTACCAAAAATAAATTCTGAAAGTCAACAGGAGCATTTCATGATATAAATGTTTATTTGACAGATTAATCTAAATCCTGTAGCAAAGGGAAATAAACGCTTCTGTTCTGAGACACAGCCTCACTTATCTTCACATAGACAAAAGCTAGTCACAGAATCACTGAATCAGAGGGGTCAGAAGGGACCTCTGGAGACCATCAGGTCCACTTCTCTGCTAAAGTAGGTTCCCTACAGCAGGCCACACGGGACAGCATCCAGGAAGATCTTGAGCAGTCTCCAGAGAAGGAGACTCCACCACCTGTCCTTCCATCTCCTTGCAGTTCTGTTCCCCCTCACATGCACCTGCTGGGCAGGACACTTATCCCAGACAGCTTTAACTGCCTGAAACCAGGACAACAAAACAGAAGAGAAGTTGTAGTAATTGAATTGTTTCTAATATTGTAGTTCCGAATGTACTTTCCAACAAACCAATACAAATCCAGCAACTAATTTCCTAAAATACCAACCCTCATCTGCTCATGGATGATCAGAAATGCTTTCCCTCACCAAAGTCATTTTTGTTGAACACATTTGAGGTTCCATCATCTCCAAGTGCACTTCTCTGGACAGAGAAGAAAGGAAACAAAAGCTGCTAAAACAAAATGTGTTCCCACCACAAAAAAAAAATGTTTGAAAATGATAGCAAATCACCCTTACGACATTCACCAGAGACGTCATTGCCGAGCGCTTTTGCTCAGTTACTTTATTTTCTGAATTCAGTTTTGTCAGATCAATCAATTCCAATTCACATCAGAAAAGGTTTACTACCACACTGCTGTCATGGTTGCTCACAGCTCCTGCTGTCCAGCAGCAAGGCACACAAATGATGCATAATGTTTACCTTGTATCTCATTTGTGATATGCTGCCATCATACTGTATAGTGATGAGTCTAAAACACTTTGCAAACACAAAATACATTCACTATATAAAATAATTATTTTTAAAATCGGATACCTGGGCTTGATTGAAACCTGATGAAATTCAGCGTTTGGAAATTTGAAAGTTTCCTTGCACAAAGAGGCCAGAGAGCCTGAAGTAAAGCTGCACGTACTTCAACAAACTGAAAGGTGCTTTACATACTCCAATGATACAGGAACAGTAAGGACTGATATGCAGCCCATCTCCTCTCCCTCATACTCATACACACTCCAATTCCGGACACAACACAAAACCAGCAAACCTAAAGAACATTCCACCTCAGCCTGAGTAGTACAGTGACACCAATGGGGATCACAGAACCACATAAGTTGGAAGGGACCTCTGAATATTGACCACAACAGCCCTGCAGAATCCCTACAGTAGATTGCACAGTCAGTGATATCCTTTATGTGTTTCTCATATGTTCATTTTTCTGTCTTTAGACCTGAAATGGATTTCAAAGGTGTCTGAAGTAGGTGAGGATTGAATATTCAGTAAAGATATCACTGACTTCTATTTAGGAGCTACATCCAAAATCAATTAAAAAGTTTAAGAGAAAGAAAAGCACAGTTATAAAAGAGTCTGGAGAAAACTATATATATGTATTTACACACACACAATTCTGTAATTATGTAGTTAGGAGTTTACACTTGAATATCAATATCAGTCTAAGACATAAATCATTAGTCAGGAAATACAATAGAGCTGACTCTGTACAATGACAGCACACAAACGTGGAACAGTTTTTATTCTGTAAGCACACAAAGCATTACCATGGCCTTACTGATAAAGTGCAAATAGTCACATGAGGAGTGGCTGAGGCCCCTTGCTGTGCTCAGCCCAGAGCAGGGGAGCTTAGGGGAGGCCTGATGGCAGCTGCAGCTCCTCACAGGGAGCGGAGGGGCAGCGCTGAGCTCTGCTCTGTGTGACAGCGACAGGGATCGAGGGAACAGCATGGAGCTGCGTCAGGGGAGGGCAGCTGGGGGTCAGGGAAAGGGGCTGCACCACAGGGCAGTGGGCGGGGAACGGGATGCACAGGGCTGTGGGCACGGCCACCAGTGGGGAGCATCTGCACAGTGCTCTCAGAATAGGATTTTGAGTGGCATCATGTGGAACCTGGAGTTGGACTTGATGGTCCTTCCAGGTCCCTTCCAACTCAGGATATTCTGTGACTCCAATTCTGTTGTTTCTGATATCACAGATGAACCTCCTTTCAAAGCACACAGAATTCTGTGGCTGACCCCCATCCATCAGCAGCACTACGGCTGTGCTTCATGTGTTTAAGTGAACTCCACATGCCGCCCTCTACACCTGCAGAACCACAGGAGCTGCTGTTTTCCATCAGGGCTGGTGTCCACACGTCGTGCTTTACACCTGAGGGAACTAATCCATCACTGGAACCACAGGACACGGCTCGTTAAACACACCGTCTGCCTTTCAGAGACGGAGCTAAAGCACAACAGTTAAGGATTAAATTATAACGTCAGCGGGAACCCACCAGCAGCGACCCCTCCTCACCACAGAGGCACGCCTTCCTCTTCGCCCTCAGCAGCACTACACCGACCAGAAGTTCAGGGCGTAAGTTTCATCACCACGTTTGCACCCCGAGTGCCTGCAACCCCTTCAAGCCACGTTCCTTATTTACCACCACCCCATAACACACCCGAAGAACGCAGGGCCGCGACGAGGGGTGGCAGGGCGGACACCGACCCGCTCCCCGGTGCCGTTTTCCGCACACAAAGCTGCGGGGTGTCCCCGCCGCCAAGCCGCCGCCGCCCCTTAGCCCTCCCCGCCCGGCAGCACTCACAGGTGACGATGGGCTTGTTCTCCATGGTGTAAATCACCGGCGGCTTCTCCCCGCCCTCCTCCTCGCCGGCCGCCGCCGCGGCGGGGTCCATGAGCGGGCGGGGTCCTCAGCCCCGGCTCCCCCGCCCGCCCGGCGCCATGGAAACGCCGCCGCCGCCGCCGGGGGGGCTGCCACGGCCCGCGCCTCCGCCGGGCCTTCTCGCGGCCCCCGCTCCCCTTCCCCGCCGCGCCGCTCCGTTCCGGAGGGGAAGGCGTGCGGGCTCATCCGCTTCCTGGATCACCGGCGGAGCATTACCGCTTCCGGGGAGCGCCGCGAACGGCCGGCGAGGGGCGACGCCGACCGGGCCGGGCGCGGCTGCTGACGGGCGGAGGGAAAAGGGGAGCGGGGCCGGGCAGCAGAGGGCCGAAGAGCGGTGCGCCTGCGCAGGGCGGGCCGGGCGCTGAGGGGAACCAGGTCGGGACTGGGTGCTGCGGGGCGCTGGTATGAGAGCTCAGGGTCTGCCAGAACGATGGCCTGATGTAGGAGAGGCGTCAGGGGAAAATGTTTCCCCAGAGGGATGTGAGGCGCTGGCACAGCTGCCCAGAAAAGCTGTGGTGCCCCAGCCCTGTAGGCGCTCGAGGCCAGGTTGGATGGGGCCCTGGGCAGCCTGAGCTGAAGGGAGGGGGCAGCCCTGCCCATGGCAGGGGTTAGGACGCTATGATCTTTAAGGCCCCTTCGAGCCCAAACCGTTCTTGGTTCTGTAATAACCATAGGATTCTGAAGCGCATACTTAATAACGCTGAAGAGCCTAAACCATTTCCACAGTGGTCAGAGGTGCTTGGGTGGGAGCATGCACCTGCACTGTTTTTTCAGTGACCTCAGGCACGCCGGTCAGTTCTGTTGCAGGCCATCTGGAAAGTGGACTTTACAGGTTGCAGTGAGTAAGGTGACAGATGGCTGGTTTATCATTCGGCCTGAAGAAAGGTAGCTTGTGCAGTGTGAGGCCAGCAGGAGGATTGCAGGGAGCAGAGCATGTGGCATGGGCTGGTGAGCACAGGGATGCGAGCGAGGTGCTGGGGCAAAGCCAGCCTACACACAGGTACATCTTGGTTTCAGAATCACAAAGAGCAGCTAGAACATACCAGCAAATATGGCCCACAAAGCTTAATGATTTATAATGTAAGTCTTTGAGTACACAGATATAATACGCTATTGCACTTATTTTGTATCTGATTGTTTTGCATTAAAGTACTCATAAAATTGGCACTCTTGAAATTCCTGAAGGGAGGTTGCGATGAGGAGGGCTTTGGCCTCTTCTCCCAGGCAACAAACAGGACCCGAGGAAATGTCTGCAAGTTGTATCAGAAGAGGTTTAGGTTAGAAATAAGGAAAATCTTTTTCAGAGAGTAGTCGGGCGCTGGAATGGCTGCCCAGGAAGCTGGTGCAGTCGCTATCCCTGGCAGTGTTCAAGATGTGTCTGGATGAGGAGCTATGAAATACAGTTAGTGGCTTGGCTTATGGTAGAAATGGCAACGGGAGGGCAGTTGGACTAGATGATCTTGTAGGTCCTTTCCAACCTTGTGATTCTGTGATTCTGGTTTTACTGCAGCCACTGTTCACCCCAGCAGTGTACAATTTCTTCAACCTCCCTGTAATTTCCTAAACTTGGAGAATGTTAACTTGACTATCTTCAACAGAAGTAATTGGAGTAATTGGAGTAATAGGAGAGTGGTTAGGCCCTGGAACGGGCTGCCCAGGGAGGTTGTGGATGCCCCGTCCTTGGACATGTTTAAGGCCAGGTTGGACGGGGTCCTGGGCAACCTGATCTGAATGTCTATGTTTGGTGGCCCTGCTAGGCAGGGGGATTGGAACTACATGATCCTTGGGGTCCCTTCCAACCCGGGTGATTCTGTGATTCTGTGTGATTCTGTGATTCTGTAATTAAGATATAAAACGTACTATAAAGTTTTTTTTTTACCATAAAGGGTAAAAAAAATGAAGAACACTCCATACATGTGTAAAGCTAAATAAATCTAAGGTAGGGCTAAAAATATCTGTGTTACTCATAACTGTTTATTACAGTAACATTGTGCTAAGGTGCTTTGGGTGTCTTAAATATTTACAGAAATCATATTGTTTAGATTTTTCTTCTAGCACAAACTTTTTTCTTTCACTTTATTTTTGTTTCCTTGGCCCAGTCAAATACAAAATACTTTAAAAGGCCAAAACTTTAAAAAATTTATATGGCACAATAAATAAAATGTCTGTTCTGTATGTCTAGATGAGCAGCTGAATGTAAACACTTTATTACTTCTGTGTGTGTGTGTGTGTGTGGACTATGAAAGTCAAAGTATATCATGTCACTGCAACTCAGCAATTTTAAAAATGACAGCATTTATACATTTGTTTACAGTATCACTACTAAGTGTATGGCAAATACATGGTTTTCTGAAACAAAAACAAAGTTACAAATGTGGAAAAATCATGAATTCCTTCCAGTCAGCTCCAACAGAATTTATTCCGTACATTCATTACGTTGGCCATCCTGCACAGACCTAAGCAACACAGGTATGAAAGCAGGCAAATGTGGGTTCAATACGTGTGAATCTCTTCCAGCAAATCTCCTGTTAGTGTACAGTGCTCGTCCCCTTTTCTCAGAGATTAGAGCTAAGGTCAGTGGTTCAGTGGGATTAAGGTTTTAGTCACCACAGAATTTCAGTCTCTTTGGATTTAGTAGTCCCAGTGTAGATGTTTCCATTAAGCTAAAACAACAGCCCTAGCCAGTTTTTTGGGCCTACAACTTTTTCCTTATCATGCTAGCATAGCAGAATTGTACGTGGAGCTGAACTTGGGGCAGTTTGTAGCCAGCTGCTGCTTGTGCAAGTGCTTCTCCTTAGCATCAGCATTATCATTTTATTACAGCAGTGAGCTCAGTACCCAAGTAGGTCACCACTGAGATGGATATTGACTGTGAGGTGCATTGTAATGGAATAGATTAACCTAGGAGGCATCTGTATGAGAGAATGAAAAGCCGTATGTGCTACCTGACCAAGAAGAGACTTCTGGTTTCTGAGCCTGTGTTCATCTCAGCTTCTGAAGTTTAGATTGCTGAAACAGAAACGTGCGCAAGCCTTTCCTTTCCTCCTTACTAAGCAGTCTGGTTTCTCCACATAGGCAGCTGTGTTGTGAACAGAGGCCGCAGCATGCTCCATTGACTCTCTTAGATGGATGTTTATGGGAACAGGGCTCTGGGTGCATGAACCTACTAGCAGTAAGAAAACAACATTGGAAAAAATGAACTGTTTCTGAAAACAAGGGACACAAACTCACTTTTCACTTGAAAATGCAGGCTATGGTTTTGCTACTAACTTTCTAACTGTGCTTCAAGCATTAGCTGTTATCAGAAGCAATAGCTGATGTTTATTCTTCCTGATTTCACATTGTTCATCTACACTGGGCTTTCAAGCCAGCTCACTTTCCACTGATTTCACTTCTCTCTGCAGTAGCATCAAACAGAATTCAAAGTTGTCTTCATAAAAATTTTATATGGCTGTAATTGCTACTGTTAGTCCTGTTAATATTTGCTCTTATTGATGTCTCAAAGGCTTATGCGCCCAGTACTCAGCCATCAGGCAGTCCCACCAGTGTAAGATGAGTCATACTATGTGGCTAATTTCTACTTAGGTGTGTTTTGGGTCATTTCTATGGCTTTTGGGATCACATCCTCCAGGAGAAGGAATGAAGTCTGACTTGAAAGGTGAGGACTGTATCAGAGAAAGAAGCTAGCTTAACGTTTTCTGTATGTATATGTTGTGCAGTGGTTAACGTAAGCAATTAAAGAGTTAAATTTCTTTGTCCCCTTCTGTCCTGTCCCATGTGTTTTGAAGTGCATACCCACGTGGCACAGGTGTCAAATAAACACCGGAAGTCTGCATATCTAACCCCCCTTTCTGCTTCTGAATTTCCATTTCCCTTTTCTCCCCCCAGTTCTTTTTCTCTTACTGGTTTATTTAAGTGATGTTCTCTGCAAGGCAGGACAAAGAATTTCATTATCTCTGTAACATATTTAGCACTTTTAAGTTACCAAAATAAGATGTAGCTTTAGGCCTAAGTACAGTACCAGAGAGATTAATGAGCTCAATAACTGAAGGAGAAGTAGCAGTAGTTTTGTGAGGAACTGGATCCTCTGTCTCAGGTCTCCCAAAGGGCTAGAAGGTTAATTAAGCCCTAGCTCACTGTTATAACACTAAATCCTAACATATGATGTCAGTCTTTGGGTCTCTACTGAGACAATTCGTGTTGAAAGTCTTTCAAATACTTAAGGCAGAGGAAAGGGGGGGAAATAGAAAAAAAAAAAGGAAGGAAAGCAGTTAATTTATATCCCTAATTACCTTATGTTTTAATGTGAGTTGTTGTGGTTTAACCCAGCAGGTAGCTAAGCACCACACAGTTGTTTGCTCAAACCCCACTCCAATGGGATGGGAAAAGGAATCAGGAAGAAGAACAAAAGCAAAGCAAACAAAAAAAACCTAAAACTCATGTGTGAAGATCAAAACGACTTACTAAGATAGAAAAAGAAGATGAAAAAGTGATAATAGTAATGGTTACAATATATACAAAACCAGTGATGCATAAGCAGCTGTGCACCACCTGTTGACCAATGCCCAGCTAGTCCCCAAGCAGCAGCAGGTCGTTTAGCCAACTGCCCACTGATTTTTTATGTGTGTTTTTTTTTTTGTGTGTGTGTATTGTTTTTTTTTCCCCCACACGATGTTCATATGGTACAGAATAGCTATGTGGCCAGGTTAGATCAGCTGTTTTGGTTCTGTTCCCCTCCTGGTTCCTTGTGTTCCCTCAGCCCTCCTTGCTGGCAGAATAGTTCAAGAAACTGAAAAACTGAAACATCCTTGGCTCCATACAGCACTGTTGAGCGACAACTAAAACATGAGTGTGTTATCAACATTGTTTTTTCTCCTGAAGCCAAAACATTGCATTGTACCAGACACTATGAAGGGAAAAGATCAACTTTGTCTCACCTGAAACAAGCGCAAAAATCCATTACAGGAGGAAACCCACATTTGATAATCTTCCTGCTGAGTGTGGAGACTATATCAACTGTCCTATCTGGGAGGAACAGGGAAAGGAGAGGAGACAAATAGAAAGAGAACAGTGTCGAGGAAGGGAAATGATCCACAGCTGACAAGGGTGTGACAGGAGGAAGTGAAATTTCTTTGCCAGGATTTGGCCAGGATGGAGACAAAACAGCAGTGTAATTGGATTCCTGTTCTCTAGTTTTGTCTGATTGCCTTTAAGGTCATGAAGGTCCAGGAGTATCATAGAAGATCCCAGGATTTGCTAGCATTGAGCTATAGATATGAAATTCTTTGTTCCTGCTAATCCACATATCTAACTGCTCCTATTTGATCACTTCCAAGTAAAGATTTTCCAAGAAAAAGCATATCTCTATTCTCTACATCTATCAGAACCTAACATTTCTTTCCATTTCTTGTGGTTGGTTGACCCTGGCCAGCAGCAAAGCAGCCATTCATCTGCTATCTTGCAGCTCCACCCACAGCAGGATGGGAGAAAATAAGATTAATAAAGCTGAGAAAAATCATAGAATAATAAAAAATAAAAATTAAAAAATTAAAAAGACAGTTTAGTAGATGAAAGAAAGAGACAAGAAACAAAACAAAGGGAATCACTCACCACCTCCTACTGGCAAAGCAATGGTGAGCCTGTCTCAGAGCAGCAACCACCTTGGCAGCCACCTTCCTCCCTCCCCTATCTCCTTTCTCTGTCCAAGTTTTCACTTCTGACCACGATGTTGTATGGTATGGAATAGTCCCTTAGTTCAGTTTGAGTAAGCTGTCCCACCTGTGTCCCCCTCCCTAGTCTCTCACCCACCCCCACTTTACTCCCTGCAAGAGATGAGCAAGAAACAGAAGTGGTCTTGATGCTGTACAAACACAGAAGTAATCAAAACATTAGCATGTTAGCAACACCATTTTGGCCACAAATTCAAAACATGGTGACCCTACAGCTGCTATGAAGTCAACTCCATCCCAGCAAGACCCAGTATGGTATCTGAGTGGTTCAGATTACTGTTATGCCAACTTTGAATCGCGTGGAAGGTCTTGAAAGTGTCTGCTCAGAGCTTTTCACTGTAGGCACAAAAATTTGTACCAAACTGTGTCCACCTTCTCTTGTTTCTACAACAGCCAGTCATTTAACAGATTGTATTGGTTTTCCTGGGACTACTGGCAACCTGGTCTAGTATTAAATGGGGAGGTTGGCGGCCCTGCATGTAGCATGGGGGTCGGAGATTCATGATCCTGGAGGTCCTTTCCAACTCGGGCCATTCTGTGATTCTGTTGATTCTGTGATAGTGTAGGATTATACCAGAGATATTCATGATAACAATACCTTGGCTTTTACCTATCACCGCTGTTTAAAACAGAAGCTTGTAGGCATTGCACAGTTCTGGGATTTCCATGAAGTAGTAGGAGGAGATGCTTATTCATCTGGTATGCACCAAAATTACAAAAGCTGTCTGGCCTAAAACTGGATACAGAAGGAATACTCCATAGTCAGAATATCCCCCAGTCTAAATTTGTCACTATCTGGAACAATAATAATTTTTAGAATGAAAAAAAACCAAGGTATTTTGATAGAAAGCTTCCTTCAAGTTGAGCATTCGCTTCTAAGTATGGAAAAAGTCTGAAGAACTTCCAGTGAGACGCACTGCACTTGCTCTTCTAATTCATTCTGTATGGTATTTGGGATTAAAAGACCTACTTATTAAATGTAAATAAGTTTTAAATGAGTACTAAAGGAATTCCTATCTCAAAGAGCTAGTCAAGAGTCAGACATAAAAGCAAATGTCTAGTTTTATGCTGTCACTTCAGCTTGTGGGCAGCAGTCAAAGAACTGGCAATATAGCACCTAGTCTGGTGCCACCTGCTTGTGGCCCATCTGTGAACAGCTCTCTTGCAAACAGATACAAACCCTGTCAACAGACATCATATTTAGATGGAGTTTTATATAATTCCTCCTGCCACTAGTGTAAAAATGAGACAAAATGCATTTGCCCCATAAAATAGATGTCATTCTTCTACACTTGATATACTTCCATTTCTTTGCCTAGACTTTGGGATTTTATTGAAAGCAGAAGTTGCTGATATATGCATTTGATATTAGCTTAGCAACAGCTTTTTTTCTATTACTGCACCACAAGAGAAAAAATATGCTGGATTCACTCTATATTAATGCTTTTTCTTTCAACATAAAGGCAATTAAGAATTAATACTGGAAGCATTCTTAACTTTTTGTCACCTCTGGGCCATAACCAATAAAACTCTCCTGCACGCAGTCAGTAGGTTATTTTTAACTGAACTAATTTTCAATAGAAAATTCTGTTTCGAATTAACTAATACCACCAATTCACTGCCACCCAGTGAATTCTGCAGGAGCAGAAAAGATGTTGGCATTTGGGAAAATCCTTTCATAATATCATCAAGTGAATTCTTTTTCAGAATGAGCAGTTTCAAAAGCACCTCGTTGTTTTCCATTAGCGTGTCAGCCGCAGAGCAGTAGTTATACATAGCAATCAGAACTTTGGCTTTTTATTTCATGTTATGGGAAAGGAGTTGTTGATTGAAATTTACTAGCAACAAAACAGTATGAGGTCTTCATTTCTGTACCAGCTTAATTTGAGAGCATTTTCATTTCATTCCTTGGATGTCTGAGTTTCAGTGGCAGAAAATTGTGCAAACTGTCTGTACATCACCAGAGAGTAATGAATGCATGGTGATGCAGTAACAACTAGCAAAGACTGCATGTGTCCTTGTTGTGGAGCTCCTAAATTGCCTCCAAGACAAGCCAGAGGGACAAGGTGGAACTGAAGTGTGAGATGACAGGCTTCTGAGAAGGTTCAGGAAAAGTTATGAAGAAGTCAAGAGAAAAGGAAAGTTTAAGTATGGAGTTCTATAGGATGGCCAGCAAGGTGGGGCAGAACACCTGGAGCAAGGAAAGGGAAATGCTGCCTGACTTGGAAAGGAGGATCAGTAGCATACTATTTCTCTGCTGTAATCATTATAACTTGTCAATATCAGTATTACCTTGTGGGATTAAAAAGAAAAAAGAAAAGAAGGAGGTGGATCTTTCCTGGCAATGTCTCTTTCTAGCACTCTATATGACTGGAAATCTGCCTGATGGAAAGGGACTTCAACGTACTGATGGAGAGTCAGCTGAATATAAGCCAGCCATGTGCCCAGGTGGCCAAGAAGGCCAATGGCATCCTGGCTTGTATCAGGAATGGTGTGGTCAGCAGGACTAGGGAAGTCATCCTGCTCACACCTCAGTACAGAAAGGACATTGAGGTGCTGGAGCAGATCCAAAGAAGGGCAACAAGGCTTTTAAAGGGCTTGGAGAATATATCCTATGAGGAGAGACTGAAAGAACTGGGGCTGTTCAGTCTGGGGAAGAGGAGGCTGAGGGGAGACCTTAGTGCTCTCTTCAAATACCTGGAAGGTGCTTACAGTGAGAGTGGGGTTGGTCTCTTCTCACTGGTGACAGATGACAGGACGAGGGGAAATGGCCTCAAGTTGCTCCAGGGTAAGCTTAGTTTGGACATCAGGATACACTTCTTTACAGAAAGGGTTGCTAAGCTCTGGAATAGGCTCCCCAGGGAGGTGGTTGAGTCACCATCCCTGGATGTGTTTAAAATCCATTTGGATGTGATGCTCAGGGACATGATTTAGCAGAGGGTTGTTAGAGTTAGGGTAGTTATGGTCAGGTTGTGGTTGGACTTGATGATCTTTTAGGTCTTTTCCAACTTCAGCTATTCTATGATTCTATGACAAACCTTCCCCCTCTCCTAAGCAGTTTGCATTGAGTAGCTCTCAATTAGTCATCAGAGGATCTACAATAAAGCAGCATATCTGAATTGTCAGAGGCAGTTTCCCCTTGCGGGCACAAAGAGAACACTATTTGAATTCATAGACCAAATGCTGAGAATGTTGTAAGTTCATTTATCCATCTTAGTAAAAAAGAACAAACTCAATGTTCTGGATGGTAGTGATGGGTGTCCAAAGTTCCAAACAACTGTACCTCTCTCTGCATCCCATGAACAAAATGAAAGAAAAGAAGAGACAAGACATCTTTTGCTCCAAGCTAATTCTAAAGATCAGAGGAATTTGGCCCAATCGCTTCTGCAGTTGAGCCATCATTATACTTGCCTCCTTTTCTTCACCTCACTAGGTCATTTGTCCATTTCACACTTACATTTTAGATACTAACTAGCAATGCTGCAATGATCTTACAGCCCTTTGCAGCTCTGTTGAAGTCCAAACAACGTTTCAGTCAGCAATCTTCCTCCACAGGCAGAAATCAGGTCAGCTGACTTCACAGAGGCCCTCAAACCTTACAGATGTCTACTGCTGCAGACTGATTTCAGGACGTCATTCTTAGGCCCAGGCTGCAAAACATTTCTGTTGTTACCAGGGAAGCATTAGGGCTGATTATCTGGTCTTAAACATGGAGATCCGAACCATTTGCACCTGTTACTCTCACCAGCATTTTGTGAGTGCCATTTCTCTGCATCACTTGCCTCTGAATCTGTTCCCTTAGTATAGTTTCCTTTTTCATATTATGCAGCCCTGCTGAGCGTGAAGTCGCAGCACCTACTGCAAGCTAACCAGTGTTACGTTAAAATTGAAAGCAGTTATCCTAGGCCAAGCAAGAAAAGACTCGCATGGTATTTCCTTTTCAATTACACTAAAAGCATGGGTGGGAGAGAATTCTAGGCAGTCTCAGAACTGTCAGATTCCAAAGCGGGATTTTAGGCTTGCTCTCAGACTGTAGGTCCGAGAAGAACACAGGTTTTTTTCTTGTCTATCTGGAAAATTAAACTAGGAAGGTGTTAGAAGCAGAGGAGGACAAGAACTCGAAAATGGCTGTACTTCAGAAAAATTGAAGGCAGCATTAGGAGGTGTTCCCACGTACAACTGGAGTACAGGAGCTTTGGGATTAGCAAGACAACTGCATTGCAACCTGCAGTGAAGGCTTCAAGAGACTGCAACTTGGCTTAACCTGTTTCACAGCCAGGCGATTCCCAGTTTGTAACTCAAGGTAAATCACTGTTACTGTAGCTGTGTTAGCAGCTGTGCACTGTGGTCCATGCACCCAAACTTCCTAGCCTGCATAAGGAGGACGAAAGACAGCCCTTTTCTCCAGTGTGCATGTATGTACATGTATGACAGCAATTTTTCACCTAAAAAAGCTGTTGTTAAAGTAGGTGTATGGTCACATCTAGCAGTCACTAAAAAAAGGTACTGAAACACTAATAACACAAACCCTTACTGACAAATTACATCTCTGCGTGAATGTAACAGTGATTCTGGTTTTGTACTCCATTTATCCTCCTGCTTAGGATGAGCTTCTGAAGAGTACAGGTGAAGTTGTAATGAGTTAGACTGTAAAATTTCTAATTTGATTTTCTAGGAAACAAATATTTCTGTTTGCCCATCACACCAGCCTGGTGGAGTGCTCACAGATCCAAACTACAATTAAAAAATGGTGAGAAAAGGGAGGGAAGGAAGGAACCATAAAGTGAGTTGCACCATTATTTAAATACTCTGAATCCATCAAGGGATAACTCATTTCATAATTAGCATGTCAAAAGCTATTAGTTATTAAATTAAAATGCAGTATTAATTAGCAATCAGATTCCCTTGCAAGCTTACCTTAGGCAGGTCCTCCCTGGGTGACAAAAATGGAAGTGTTACCACAGTAGTGAAGTCTGAAGAAGAGGCTCAGAAGGCCATCAGAATAAGCCTAGGAATGGATACAAGTGGGAGTCTCCCACTTCAGAGTCCTAATTTTTCTGCAGTTCCATGAGGGAGATGATCAAACAGCATACATGGGTAGAGGGAGGATAGCTTTTGTGTGACGAGGATAGCTTTTTTATGTGAAACATAATTGTAAAGATGGCAAAGGTGCTTGTTCTGGGAACATTCGCCAAGTATGGCCTCAGACCAGTAACAAACTAAAACCAAGCAGAGAGAGATGGTCACATTCTTGGATTTAATTTGTGGAAATACTTCAAATGAGATCATTGCTCTGATTTTACAAGTATAAACAGACTTGACTTCTTATTTTTAAATCCCATTTTCTCAATTGTGACCCCTCTCCCTGGTTCCATACGTTTCCTACCTGGTGAAGAACTTCAGAGCATTGAAAAATAGGTACAAAACTGCTTGGTTTTATCATAGAATGGCTTGGGTTGGAAGGGACCTCAAGGATTATCAAGCTTCAAGCCCCCTGCCACAGACAGGGCTGCTGACCTCCGCATTTAATTGTAGACCAGGCTGCCCAGGACACCATCCAACCTGGCCTTGAACACCTCCAGGGATGGGGCATCCACAACCTCTCTGTTTCAGCTATGTTACATGAAATTCTGTTCTGTTCTGGTCTTATCATTAAGTTTCCGAGACGAGAGCTGTGCAGAATTGTCACACTTTGCTCCTTTGTCTCCTCATGGTGGCCCTGTGCTTCTGTCTTGACCCCTGTTAGCACAGCAATAACTTCTTAGAGAGAACATGAACATTTTTCCTCTGTCCCCAAAGTGGACAAAGCTTAGCATAACCCCTAGCTAGATAGGAAGAATGAAATAAAGAAGTTAGTTTTGTTGTACAGCCCAGAAGATGTGTAGATTTTTGGTATTTGTAACATGATGTAGATTTTTTGGTATTTTTAATGTGCAGCCATTACAACAGAGCGGCAAGCTCCTAGGCTGCAGCAAGTGAGAATTTGCTCAAATGCAATAGCTTGGGACACAGAAACAAAGTAAAAGAGCTGCTTATCTTCAGAAGGCCTCAGCTATGCAGGGATCTCTAGCAAGGTCCTCTTACTCCCACTGGCAACTTTTAAATGAGGTCTGGGAAGGATGGATCCTCGCTCCACTCCTTCTGGTCACTCAGGTACATAACATGCACCTGAGCCCCCCTGGGTTGGCCCTGCCTTCCCACCAGGTGCTTCATAACTGATTCAGGCCATCACTTAGCATTTCCACTATAGGTATTCATAGGCATCAGTTGCGTCAGGAGGAAACTTTTCCTTACAGCACCATCAAATGGTAAGATGCTCTATTATCACTAACATTTGCTTTTGAAGAAAAGGTCTGATGCTTTAAATGCCATGATAGCAGCACTTCTTGGCAGCTAGACCGGCAGTTGCTACTTTTCATTTTAGAATGTATGTGATTTTGCAAAGAAGGTGGATTAAGCATCCAAGTGCACAACAGTACTGTAAGTTGAGATTGCCAATACATACAGGCAACACAGGGCTTTTCTGCCACAGGCTTCTGTTTCATGATCTGATCCTTTTAAACATTGATGCTCTTGCTAATAAAGATACTAAGATGACTGTAAAACAAATGGTAACGTTGATGGGTGAGAAAGGACAAGAAGGTCTGTCACTGATTCTTGTTCTGAACTCCACGGCCCCCCAGGAATAGGGTTGTATATATTTCCAAGGGCCGATGTTTACGTCCAGAATCCACTAACAGCACCATAAAGAAATGTTCACTATTACCATCCTGTGTTGCAGAGTGTTTTTCAGCCATGCTGAACAACATATTAAAGATGGATGGACACTGTGAACTTTATACTACGGACCAAATGTAAGCTGAGCAAGATTGAAACCCCCTGCCAATTCAGTTGCTGGTCAGTGAAAACAGGTTTTCTCTCGTGAGTGAGAGAGTACAATCCTATTATTTAATTTTTGCAAAGATACTATTTGAAGGTATGGTATTTTGTTTTGTTTTAAATCCTGAGTGGGAGCAAGTACTCTTTTATCACAGGCTACACAAGGTGCTCTCCCTAGGAAAGGCCACGTACCCTTTTGATGGGGATTTTATCTCTTCTTGTTTGGGGAGCAGTCAGAAAGGCAAACCTGGGCATACAGACATGTGGGTGCAGCTTATGAATCCAAGCTGAATCAATCTCTGAGACGCCCAAGAGATTTAAGCACTTGACTCCCATCAGAATGAGGAGGAAGTCATGTGTCTAATCCTATTAGTGCCTGTAATATTCCCAGATCAAATATTAGCTCCAGAGGTTGCTTCATTGAGGGATCCCTTAGAGAGTAAGAAAAAAATCCATTGCTTCAGTGCAATTTGTTCTCCCTAACTGTGTTATCGCCTTGAAGTTAACAGGAATAATTTATGTTCCATTATGCGCCGTACTTAATTTAGATAGGCCAACTGCCTTCTTGTACAGTTGCCAGCAGGAGAGTGCACAGCCTCAGGAAATTATCAGTTTGCAGGTTTCCCATCTTGCTGGGCTCAGGGTGGTGGTGGTGTGATTATTCTAGTTGGACGTGGACCTACCCTGTCTGAGCAAATTTCTTTCCTCAAATGACAGGTTTACGCTCTCTAGTGTACAAATGCTGTTTTGTCCACACCTCACAGCTTCAGGGTATTCAAAAGCCCTTTCATGTAGGCATCTCCTAGTGGTCTGAGGAAGCCTTTTCCATCCGTTTGTGAGCCATTAATATTAAATTCATCAGATTAGAAATATGGGATTTGCTAAGCAGTCATTTACTGTGGCCATTGTGGCTGGCTCCGAACCTAACAGCTGGCAGACACAGAAGTGCTTCCCCACCTCCTGTACTGCATAACAAACGGGTCATGCCATTATGATTCCAACAAGTGTACTGAAAATCTTCACTGTCTTTAAAAAGAGAAAGAGGAAAGGGAAAAGAATATATACCTTTACAATATTGCACATTTGGAATAAAGCTTTGTAGACAGTGGAAGTTACATGATTACAGGCTAGTCATAGCACAAGAACAAAGCAGCAAAACAGAACCTAACCGAGAGAGAGTTTAGTCCACCTTGTAGTCTCTTCAGCACTGATTGCTTTTTCCCCATGCCTCATTTTTCTGCAATTGCTTCAAGTAATGCCTTACAGCGTTACCCATGTGTGCATAAAACGGCTTGGTGTTGTTTGCTCAGACACTACAGTTGAAGAGAGTGTGAATCTTTACATTATGTGAAGAGAGGAGTCACCACAATGGAAAGATTTTCTCCTGGGAAGCTCCTGGAGAGCCAGCTGAGCTCTGCAGCACACATGGTCCACAGGACCCCACTTCTGCAATCTGCAAACTGGGCAGCTGCCAGGCTTGCAGCCCTTGTCCTGCAGTCCTCTCTTTCCTATGCACTGAGGTAACCACAGCCCTGCCAGCTGTGTGGGGCTGTTTTCCGGCTGCTGATTCCTACGGGATGATTACACACACTCCAGTCACTGCAGTGGTCCAAACAGGATGGGAAGCATACAAGAAATAGCATTTTCCTGAAAATATTTGTAGAGCTTGTACTTTATTGCCAAAGTCAAGGAGGAGATTTACACGTTCTTAAATCCTGCCTACTTTCTCTCTCCTACTGACTTTCCTTATGAAAATGGATCAGACCCTAACACACAGGTGTTTGTAACCTCATTGGACAAGTAAATAAAAGGTGTCACAAGACAAGTAGGCTACAACTGAAACCTGCTTATGCTAATGTTGCACTATATCAGCAAGATGAGAACCAAAGACAGTTCACATCACAAGCCACAGTGAGGAAAAGCAAAGCAACCTGTCTTCAGAGTGAACTGTGCTCTTTGCTGTGCTCTTTGCTCTCAGTCCTCCGGCAGCCTTGCTCTTACAACCTATTTACTATAGTCTTGCATCTATGCAAGACATTTAACACAGATGGTGACAGTGAAAAGCAGAGGTGTGCTTTTGATGGTCTGCTTTCTAGCAAATACCTTGGGAAACCACATGCTTTGCCTTTCTCAGTGATGAGTGGAAGTGCCTGCTGCTTCAGCCTCACATCCACGCATGAGAGTGTCTGCATGCCAAAGGCAGGTTGGGGCAAATCGTACCTGGATTAGATCCGATGCAGGATACTGAAAGAATCCTGAAAGAATGTATCAGTAGTCTAAAAACGTGTCTCCTTTGTGGCCATTTGATCTGTCTTTGAAGTGTCAGTCGGAGAGCCTGGGGTAGAATACCACTGTCCTTGCAGGCGCCCAGCAAGATGCATCATTTGGTGTGGAGAAGAGGCTCAGGAGAGACCGCACTGCACTATACAACTTCCTGAAGGGAAGTTGTGATGAGGATGGATTTGGCCTCTTCTCCCAGGCAACGAACAGGACCCAGGGAAATGGCCACAAGTTGTACCAGAGGAAGTTTAGGTTAAAAATAAGGAAAAACTATTTCTCTCAGAGTGGTCAGGCACTGGAATGGCTGCCCAGGGAGGTGGTGCAGTCGCCATCCCTGGCAGTGTTCAAGAGGCGCCTGGATGAGGAGCTACGAGACATGGTTCAGTGGCCTATGGTAGCAATGGTGATGGGAGGGCGGTTGGACTAGATGATCTTACAGGTCCTTTCCAACCTTGTGATTCTATGATTCTATGATCCTGTAACTTCCCAGAAGGGTTCATTTACAGAAATGGGTTCTTTACAGAAAAGACAGCTCTATGGCCCCTGTGGCCAGCTGGTCCCAGAGCTCACAGTCTGTCCTCCATGTGCCTGACCCTCCTGCAGCAGCCATGCTATTAACCTGGGGTTGCAGGAGGAGATGTGGATGACCCTTGCGGATACTCTGACACCTGGAACAAGAGCTACGTGCACATATCAGTCAGCCACCAGCTGTGAACTGCTTCAGGACATTAGTGATGTCCTCTCTGTTTAAAGATGTTGGAATTAAAAGACATTTAAAATTATTTTATTTTATAATAGGAATTCAGCTGCCCTTGTTGCCAACTAAAAACTGAGATATCAATTTTTCTCTCAAACAGTGGTGAGAATGGAGATACACAGACATACTGCACGTACTCAGTTTACTGCTACTGCCTTGCATGAAGGTGCAGCCATGTACAGTGTTATGCACTGGGACCATACCATTAAGATCTGACCTACAACATGGGATAACGTGTTGAAGCTCTTCAGCTGAGCACAGTACCCCGCAGCCTCATGTACCTGAGTAGCGTTACATTGCTGGCTGAAAAGGATTTCAACACAGCTTGCTCAGCCTGTTTGTTAGATCTCTTCTCCATGCTGCTTTCCTTGTCTGCTGCCCTCCAAAACAGATGCCAGGCCCTGCACTGTGTCTGGGAAGCTCGCGTTCCCAGCACACCATGGCAAAGAGGACATTGTCATGAGCCACCCTGCCAAGAGTTAAGCATTCATTGGGTATCAGAGAACACCTAAGCCATCAATCTGGACAAACAACATCAATAACCTCCTTGCTCATCACCTTTCAGGTGAGAGGGACTAACCACCAGTGAACAAACTTCCAGCCTATCCCATACAGCAGCAGGACAGCAGTAGTTCCAGTCCCAGCAGGTTCACCGTACAGCCCACCACAATGCTGCCCTTGGCATATAACTTTACTTCAGCAGGAGCATGATGTTGGCATTATGGGATATATAGAGAAACATTAAAGGTTTATGGGTGTGAATCTGTAAGGTGGCAAAATCGAGAGAAGCATTTCATTAACCCATACCAGAGTGGTTGAGCTACATCTACCTACAGATGTCTGCTATACTTGTACAAGGCTATGATTCACAGGCTGTCAGCCTCTTGGGAACAGATTCAAGTTTCAGAAAGATGTAAAAATTCACCTTTGAACCCATCCCTCTTCTCCCTATGAAAAGACCTTTGCTGAACTTACCTGCAGCCAGGAGCATGGCGTATCTGAAACATAAATAGTGCAGCAGCTGTTCGCATTTGGTGTTGAGGATACTGCACTGATTTTATGGAATTCCAGGCTATTTTCCCAAATGTGTTAATGTGGTATTGGAAAAGAAATATTGGAATTAATGGGAATCATGTTAACCTAGAAAAACCAAGCCCAAAAAGGGCCGCCACCAACAAGCTTCAGGACGTATAAGAAGCTCCCACAGCTGTGATGTAACTGAGCTGCTTCACAGAGAAAGAAGCCAGCTAACACGCCCCATGTTCATCCATGCAGCAAATAATTTCTTCTATTTCTGCAGCTATCCTAGAGAGAACTGCACTACAATCACAATGGTGTTGGCCTACCCTTGTCCACACACCCCATTACTCCTTGTTTCTGCTTCTGTAGTCCATGCAGCTGTGTTCCTGATGCTGGCTGAAAAGAAAGCAAGCAGCTCAGTAAAAAGGATTTGCAGAAGAGCAGGTTAAGAGGCAATGAGGTCAGGCAGGCACCACTAAGGACAAGAATTAGCAAAGAGCCGTGTCTCTTCTGTAGTTCACAATAAGACAGCACACATGGAGGAAGCAAGCACTGCCTTCAACTGAAGCTTTGATTTTCACGGCTTGGCTTTTGCGTGTATTAAAGATTATGCCATCTTAGTCAAATGAGTTCTTCATTACACTGCACTGAGAGAAATCTCAACCCAGATTTTTCATTTTTAAGCTGAAAAAAATAGTCTTAAAAGAGCATTCAAGATTCCACATCAGAATAATTGGCTTTTAAAAATGAATTATGGATCTGAGGAGATTCAGGGTTGGCAAGAAACTATGAAAAGCTGTTTTTGTGCAAGCTAGTGAAGCAACAAAAACAAGTTTCTGCTTGCATACTTGTAAAATCAGAACCCATCCTCTGCCTTAGAAGTCTGCCTCTGTACAGTGAAACACGGTGCAACTGAGCTGACATCTTAAGGTAGCTCAGCATAACCTGGTATTTGCAAAGAGCAAGGGATCAGGGAAGGGAGAACTTACAAGAGAAGCCAAGAACTCAGAGCTGGCAGTTCAGCTGAAAGATGACAAGAGGAAAGGGATATTATTGCACGATGAGCTGTTACAGGCACAAATATCATAAAGAAGAACTAATGCCTTAGGCGACAATACTAACACCTTGCAGGTACAGAAGCAGGCCAGCAGTATGTCTGAGGTAGAAATTGCAGAGATCTGCTTCTGCTGGGCAGCCCTCTGAAAGAAATAAGAAGAGGGAAGCTAAGTCATCTTCCACTGGGTCTTCAATTGCCTTCAGGCAGAAGCGTAGGATGCGATGTACATGTTTGGAATGGGGATGGTCTTCATCTTCCGGTGAAAAACAGAAACTTGAAAGATGGCAGATTTGAAAAAGTAGTTTAATCTACAGCATCTGTCTGTACAGCCAGCTTAACCCGCTGGATTCACTCCTAACATCACACAGCTTTGTGCTTACTTGGGAAGACACGTGCCATCCTTTCCCATCCTGGTAAAGTGAAGGAACCACGTGAAACTCCAGTGTACCGCTTACATGAATGCTGCAGTAATGCACAGTCCCTCCACGGTTCTTAATGACAGGCTTAGTGCAGCAATGGAAGTTGTGTTAAGCTTGTTACTTACTCCCAAGGTGCCAGCCCTGACCAAAATGATCCACCCAGGTTAGTGCTGCAGACACGCGGCCCTCACATGGATCGGTTTGCAGGACAGAGATTAAAAACAAAACAACAACAACAACAAACCAACAAAAAAAACCAAAGCATAAAATGGAAATAAACCCAACCAGAGCAGAAGGAAAATAGCCCTTAGTGCATATTTGGTTACGAAAAACAGTGTGGCAAATAGGGAAGGAATGCAGATCTTCAATTTATGTATCGGCTACTTATTCAGTAACATTGAAGAAAAGCACATGTTGGGCAGCCAACATTCTTCACTTGAATACAATTTAAAAAAGAAAAAGGATGCCAGCATATTATGTACAAAGTCACATACAAAGAGTTGGGTAACTGAAAGCATGAATGACGTTCTACTATACAGTACTTTCACACAGTCAAAGCTATTTTATTTTACAAGATGAATCTTTTGCATTAATCCTCTTTTTTTTTTTTTTTTTCCTGAAAGCTCAGTAAAAACAGTAAAACAAACCCCTTAAACAAGATTTAAGAGACAACTTACAAAATGAAATTTGCATAGCACTGTAAATCTGTGTATTTGTTTGGGCACAGTTCTTTTCCGAAACCAGAGCGGGTGACAGAGTGAGGGCTGTTTGTTTGTTTATTTTTCAAGCAGATTCTGACGCTTCTGAACACCAAAAAAAAAAAATAACCAACCCAAAAACCAAGTGCAGGAAATCACTGTAGAAATGTACAAAAACATATACACATGCACAGTAAATGTGTACCCTGTATACAGTTCTATTACTCGTTAGATTTGGTTGATAATGATCATCCGGTACTTATGTTTCCCTCCCAATTATGAGTTTGTAACAATCAATCGAGGCTAAGGAGGGTCAGTTTCCTCAAAGAGATTTTCATTAAAGCTCAAGTACTTGCTGGTGATCTTGATAAGTGAGCAACATGTCAATTTACTCAGCTTGCTGGCGTTCAGGCAAGCAGCATTCCATGGTCACAGCGTACATTTCTGACAAAGCTGAAGCAACGCAATGCAAATGGGTACAGCTTGTCTCTGCGCACAGATGCAAATGCACATAATAAAGGAGATCTATCTGATGCCTTGGGAAAAATTTGCATTCCTGATTAGCTTGTGCTGCCCACTCTGCCACTCTTTCCAAATTAGATGGTGATGAAACTAAATATGTTTTCCTTGAAAATATACCTTGGCTAAAAACAAAAATATAACCCAAAACCTCATATAAGACTGAAAATTGGTGCTAGCACTCCCCAGACTAGAGAATACTTTCAATTCAGATTTGAAAACTACCATTATGTTCCAGTTTCTGTTAAAGTTTCTATTTTTAAAATACATTTCCTCTTAAAAAAGATAGAATCCTTCTCTTGCTAATGGAGTTCGTAAAGTGTTGAAGAAATAGATGATCAGCTACACTCAAGTACTCTCAAAAGTGAAAATGAAGAAATTAACCTTCTTCTGAGTTTCAGAAACTGCAGAGTAGCTTCTAACCACGGGGGTACACTTAAAGAAATCCAGGTAGTTCTCTGAAAACCTGGAGAGGTCAAGGATAAGAGGAAACATGACATGTTTGGCGTATGGCTGCCAACCCAATGACTTCCCAACTCCAAAGTGTGAAGTATTTCCAAGCCATTTTCTGATGGTAAGCAATTTGAGGCAGAACTGGTAAAGCTAGTTTTCAGAGCTTTCCCTCAAAATCATAGCAGTTAAAAAAAATCAGCAAGTCTCTTGGTGCAGAGATTGCTGAGACGAACAGATAAACTATTCTCCAAAATAAATAGGGTGGCAAAACAGAAGTTGCCATCTGCAATGAGGAGATAGTCCCTTGAAGACCAGCTCTGACTTCAGTCACATGGGAATAAGTGAGGGTTACCGTGTAAGTTGTCAGAGGGAGGTTTCGCTTTTGTGTTAGGGATGAGAATTTGCTGCCCACATATGTATGCTCATCTCTGCTTTGCAGAGCTCTTGACAATCTTTCCTTTTCTTGGGGGAAGGAATTTAGCTGTATCTGTGCAAATTTCTCTGTTCAGCTGTGCTTACTGCAGCTCAGCTCTACTGTTAGCTGCTTCACATCCCTGCATCACACTCATTCAGAACTGGCAGCTCTGGAGCAGCCGATTATGGAGCAGAATGTTCAGAAATAGGGCAATGAGCAGCTGTCATGAACTGTGTTAAAGTACAAATCCAGCCTTACCATGGATGGATGGACTTCACAGACTTAAACCAGGATTGTGCAGCTGGGACTGCCGTGCACAACAAACTTCACACCAAGTGACATGAGTTGTGTGGACATCCAGGAGATGGTATGAGCTACTCCCATGCATCCAGTGTTCAAAAAGGAAACTGGAAATGGGTTTTTCACTTGCATCTGTGTTTATCTGTGGCATCCCAATGAAACACAGTTGGGCAAAGTGTGTCCAATGTTGGCCTTACGCTCACCTCCAAGATGTCAGAATAAATGATTGTCCATCTTCAATCTGAAACACTCCGCACAGTATGAACTCAGCATTACAAAAAGCTTCCATCCTTACATTTCTGTGATCAAAATGCACACGAAGTAAATACAGATTTTAGGAGTAGCCCTAGGAAGAAGTATTACCTTTAGCAATTATCAGCTGTTGACCCCCACTCGCTTGTTGCTCCATTACTGAAGAGCTTGTGCCAGCTTCCCTTTTACTGGTTTCATCAATGCCAGAAGAGATCTGTTGAGGTAATGAGTGCCTATTTGTGGCAGGCCTGGGAAGGACTTACACTCCCTAACAACGTTTGGCTCAGAACATTTGGCCCAGCAAAGTTGCATTTTCAGTAGACTTAACCTTCAGACCTACTGGGCACATCAACCAGTGACAAAATGCAGGAAGACAAAGCCCCAGCTACGCGAGGTGATGACAGGAGGACTGTTCAAACTGGAAAACTCCAAGTACCAGCCAGGTTGTAAATGAACCATCTGTGGAAAATACAGACAAGCAAACGTACAGACATCAGTAGGTGGTGACAAGTGGTATCACGTGGAAGTGAGCAGACACGTTCACTTTTTTTCTGTGAATACTAGGCAATTAGGACAAAGGTAGTGTCATATTCATTGGTCAGCAATTAAGAATAGAGCCCTTCGAGATATGTTAAAGCAGAACAAAGGAACGTTGCCAGTGCTATTTGTGCCAGAGACAAATATTTTGCTCAGCAACACTAAGTCAATTGCAAGAGCACATTCAGCCCACAATGAGCAACAGAGAACTGTAATCCCTGTTGAGCCAAGACATCTGGATACCGGTTATCCAAACATACCACAACCGGTCCTTCTTCAGCATCAGCTTTTTGTGCCTTCCTCACCGAAAGACATCACCACACCAGCAGTCTCAGAGCTCTCCCTTAGCTTCTCAGACGTAGATCAACATGATGCCATCTTGGAACTGCAAATCCCACTTTGAGAGCAATATCGTTGTTCTTCATTACAATGCTCAGTGCTGCCATGGCCCATTTTCAGTCATCTTCAGAGCCAATGCTGAACTCCACGAGTCAGCTTGCAAGTCCACGCTGAAATACATGGTATTTAATCTAATCAAGCAATAAATGAATGTTTTAAAAGGTGGAGAGAGAAAATGCTCCTATAGCTTTATGTTTATTAAACTCATACAGCATGTTGAAAAGCAAAAGACAAAAAACATGATATATTTTTATTTATTATTGCTCTTAAAGGGCTTGGTAGTCAAATATACAAGCTACGTTCTATTAAACCAGAAGAAAATTGTGTAAGATATAAAATCTACGCTCACTTTTCCAACCCAAGCCACTTGCTAATCTTCGTCAGTGACATTAACTTTAGCTATTTCAAGTTATTTTAATTTATACATACTGTGTATGTGTGCGTGCGTGTGTACATAAAAACCCCTATTTTAAGAGGCAAAATTCAAAATGAGGAGCTTTGTGTTGGTTTTGTACTGTTTTGTGCACTGCTGTATATTTCAGTTTCCCAAATGGTTACTGATATGTTTGCTTAGAAGAGCAAATTAATTAAATGATGACGCATGTATCATATGTTCAAAAAGAAAGCATGACCAGTAAGTTATAAGAAAATAAGAAACGTGGGTTATTCTCCCCTTGATGTACATGCATTAGTCCCATGATTCGTAGTAGGAAGTTGCATGCACTGAGAGGAGAAGAGTATCCCATAAAGAGAAAGGCTATTAATTCCTTTCTTCTTTAAACACTTCCCCTCTTCTCAACATTAAGAAGGGATTTATTTTGTGAAAATCTTGTCATGCCCCATTAATATACTGCTCAAAATGTAAGTATAAAACATAGTGATCAGCCTGCTTTGCAAGCCTCACTTCGCCAGTACAGTTTACTTATACTCAATATCATCTTCAGGAAGCAAGTATACAGCATTTGCAACACCTTTCTAAGAAACAAGAATTATACCCAATATGTCCATTAGTGAATTACTTGTGGGAAAAGAAAAGGGAAGGGGAAACAAAGAAAAGCCCACTGGTTTTAGCCTTCTGGTTAAAAAAGTGAAAGATCAGAGAGTTAGCTTTATCAGCATTTGGAATCCTAACCATCTTTAAGTACAAAAGCATTCAGTAAGGAAAACAGAGTCATGGCTAGGATCTGTTCTCAATTCCTAAAGAGTATTTCAAATTTCACTAACAACAGTTGCTTATCCTCTATCTTAGGGAAGATTTTTTGGGGTAGAAAGATAACGTAGTAATGCTGAGGCTATGGGTACAGTGATTCAGTGAGAATAAGTCTAAGCAAAGACAGACAATATAGGTCATCCTTCAAATCCTTTTGTTAGAAAAATCACTAGCAAAAATCAAGTGCATGACAACAGTGATTGATGACCCTCAGTAAAATATTCTTCCAAGTTACAAAATTCCTCTTCCAGTCTTTGAGAACAGAAAAAAAATGTAGGAGAAGAGGTTACAATCCAACAAAACAAGTATGAAATGAAGGTAAATTATTACTTTTTTATCTTTGTTACTAGGGCAAAGATGAAAAATAACTATCAGTGCTCTGATAAGATCTGCTGTTTACAGAAGTGAGATAAATACTCTAGTGGCAGCTGGGTTAAACTGACAGACCTCGAGGGTCAGCTTCTGCCCTCAGCTATGGATCTGCAACCCATTTCCAATTGCAGCTAAATGCAGATTTTGGCCATCAGACTTAAACACGTAGGTAACTCCCATCTATCTGTAATTGTGCATACAGCAGCAATCTGCAAAAATCTTAGAATGAGCATTTAGAGGGGGGGAAAGACAGGTACAGCCAGGATTCTGATCTCTATTTTCAGTGGAAAAATCTAAAGGTCTATAAGTAAAACTAAAGGTATTTAATATCCCTGAAGAGACCCCATACTCATTCTAATGCTTAACAGCAACGAGCCACCTTGTAATATTCTTCACATTAATATCTATAGCACAACCAAGTAGGAAGTGCAGCACACTCTACTGTTACACGGAGTACGATCCTGTTTTCATCCTGTATCGACACCAAAACTCCCATTAGAAGTTCAAGAGATGCCAGTATTTGGAATCTGATTGCTACAGACCTTTCCTTTCAGAATTCTTGTAAAGGACAACATTGTGAAAACTATTGTGCTCATTTCTGCTATTATCTCCCTTTTTTACTAAGAGACGTTGATTGAACTGGACTTAGGTGATGACAGACATCAACAGAAATAGCAGGAGAAAACATCAGGACAATTGAACAAACTTCCTTCTTTGCACGACTCCAAATCCCATGATCAAAATTCAGAAAACAAACCCAACTCGAGCAAATTCAAAATTACATGCGTGTATGTTGTGAAACAGGGCAAATTACACTCAAGACTGAAGTACTATTTTGTGATTAAACAGCCTTGAGCAGCTGGCAGGAGATATGATGAGAAATCTATGCTGGATAAATACAAGTGGATTTGCTCTAAGGTATGTACTCATAAGTAACGCAATGCTTCCAAATCCCATTATCCATTCTCCAAAGTTACAGAAGTTTTAAAAAGTTGCCTGAAAATAAAAAGTATCAGTGTAACATACAAATAGGATTTAATCTGTAGCCATGACAACACAACCTTTCCAAAATGACTAACCCAGTGAACATGTCAATTAACTCAAAAATGATTGTTTTTCTCCTGGATCATTAATTAAAAAAGTTGAAAATCAACAAATGCTGTTGGCTTTAGCAAGAGGAAACGTTCTGCGGCTCCTCTTGTAAAAGTGAATGTAGTGCTCTTGACAGAAACCAGTGTATTCAGTCATCTGAAGATGCACACAGCCTATATTCAATGACATCTTTTCTCCCCCTACCCCCAAAACCCCAACAAAGCAAGAAAATTTAGATTCATCCTCCCTCCACCCTGATTTTCTCCCATAGTTTGACTACAGTAATCCTTAAACAGGCAGAAAGTCGATGCATTCTCTTCAGGTGATTCCTCCAAATTCTTCATTCTTGGCTCAAGTTTTATTCATTAATATTAGTCATCAGTTATTAAGAAAAAGATCGTTTCTAAATGTTTATTGTTTTTGTTTTTTTGTTTTTAACTGAAGTTAATCGGATACCATAGTCTGGTTATATGTGCTGAACTGCAGCTGTCAGTTATTCCTTTTTCTTGAATTCTTGGTTGCCATAGCTGGAGCCTTTTTCTATTTCAGTTACTCCTATCAGTCTACGAACTCCAAAGGAAGCTTTAAAACATAACAGAGAAATGGGATGTATATTAAAGCCAGTTCAAGAATTCAGGAGATTACGTTAAACACAGAAGCAGAACAAACATACAAATACGAGTTATTCCAAGCCTAACAACAGTATTTACTATTACGATACTAAAGAATGCTGCTTTTCAACTGCACACTGTATGAAGTTGCATGTAGACCACCAATTTTTGTGTGTTTTCTTTTTTTTTTTCTCTCCAAGATCATAGACAAGATGTGCAGTCTGAGTATTTTCTCCTTCAGACATGGACTACAAGACTCACTTGCTATTGATTGCTATAGATACTGCTTAAGATATGAAGGAAGTCTGCCTGGATTAAAAGCTTTTCAGATAATAAAAATACTATACAAGGTAAAAGACTACATAATGAGCTCTTCTGCAAGTCCCATTCATATCCATTATGCACAGAACTTATTTGAGCTAATGGATCCTATTACATGTCACTGGGCTTAGCATCTTCTCTGCTTTTATTACCTGCTCCAACAAATCCCAGGAATGCAAGGATAAGGAGAGGTGATCCGCTTGCAAAAACTCCAAAGCCAAATGTGAAGAGAGGGGAGAGAAGAACTGTGGCCCAGAAAAGAAAGTTTAGGAGAGTCCATGGTCTCCTACGTGGTTTAAACTGCTGGCCAGGAAATGTGCCTTCTTGATTATACATCTCTTGCAAAGCATCCTGCAAGAAAGAGAAGATGGATGAAAACATAATCCTATGTTCTTACTAAGCAATCCAAGACTAGTTAACTCTAGGACAACATCAAGGACATCCTCTGCAGTAAATACTTGTCAAGAGTACATGGCATCCATTTCCATCTGCTGTTGCAGCTTTTTTGCTGTTTGGGCATTTCAGTTGACTGCCAGAGCTACTACCAGCTGAGCCCTTTGAAGGCTGTGTTGGTAATGATCAGAAACTGAAACAGCATTGGCCATCCCACCACCAAATAACTTCATCTGCTTTCTTAATCTCTTAAGAATTTAGGGCAGTATAAGGCCGCAGTTCAGACAGTACTTGCCTCTTTGCTGGATGCTTTTTCTTCCCATTTTTACTTCCAGAAAGGTCAGAGTGATTTGAGTAAATCACAGCACAAAAATGCTATATATATAGCAAAAAAGAGGAAGATAAATCACAAACTGACCAGCAGAGACAGCACTGTACTAACCATAAATGCAAGACTTATTCCTCTCTTGGTGTGTAAGAATGCTCTATAAGACATCCAAGCCACTACCAAGGATGGTTCAAATTAGGCTATTTCTTTTTTTTTTTTTCCTGCTTACGCTGTTTTTCTTTTAGCTTCCCTTACAAAGGGCTGAGATGTTCAAGTTGTTCTTTGCCAACAAAGAACACAGCCTTTTGAAGCCATATCCATTGTACAGGAAGAGCATTTTAAGGATTCCAGTTACAACATACTGCTACAATCGTAAGATCAATATATGAAATACCCACATATATAAATAATACCTCCCCTGACAACACCCCTCACATCTCTCAAGTTTAATGGAGGAACAGCAAACATTAGCAAGGAACACCAAGCCCTCAATTTGCAAGCAAAGCAGAGCATTCTGTCCAAAGAATGGAGCCAAGCAGAATGGAAGCTCTGTGCTGCATCTGCTTAGCCCTGCTATTGGTTGTTTAACAAAGACACAAAGAAAGGCCCTATAAAATACCTCATGAAGTTTGCTCCTCAAACCAGGCAATTTCAGCAGGAATTTTCATACCTAAGAGTATTCCAGACCCTTAAAATTTGCTGCCTTCCTACAGACCTGTTGTCTAAGTGTAAGCTTGGAAATGCTGCAGCGTAGGCTAACATAGCAGAAGAAAAGCAAAGACAGTTAATATTTCTGTGCTCCCCGTTCCCACACAGGGACTATCTGTACCATGCCACATACTGTTTCAGAGGTATTACAAGAAGACAAGAGAAGAAAAGTGAGTGTGGAAGAAATATAAAAGCAAAGGACCAGTGTTGCTAAGAGCCGGGACTGGCTGTCCCTGGCACAGTTATCACTCTTCTTGAGTTCATAAAAGCATCCACTGGGAACATGGGGCTTTTAGAAATGTGTGACAGACCCAAGAGCTGAAGAACATAAAAAGATGGTTGACTGCTATTAGTCTTCTGCAACAGTCTCTGAAGCCCAGTGTGCTTCCCAACAATTCGAGACCTACTCAATGGCTGCAGAGGGGTGGCTAAGGGGCTCCCTTAACAGCATGCCTATTCTGCTCCATTCAGTAATTTGAGGAATAGCTATCAAGTTATATATATTTCCATCTCTCCCTCTAGTGGAATGATGTGCATTTCTCAATTCTTTAGCATACTACCTCTCAAAATTCTGAAAGAAAGATAAGAAAGAAAAGCTATTTACCTTTTCTTGGTAAAGCTTATGAAGCCAGTTTGCAGCTTCCTTTTCATCTTGAGGGATATCTTCCAGAGGAAATCTCCTGGTTTAGTAGAGAGATGAAGGAATAAGCAAAAAAAGAATTAAGAGAAAAATACAGGTGTTTGACTTTAGACCTCTATTAGAGAAGATCTCCCATTGAATAAAAGACACAGGCTAGATGTAATAATGTCACTGATGGCAAAGTTTTTTCTTTAGTGTAGATGAATTGAGATGTAAATAACTGCTGATTCACCACCTAAAAATTTAGATTTTTAAGAAAAAACAAACTGTACTGGCTCCCATCAATTTCAGAGCACATCAGTGAAAAAAGCATTTCACATTAAAACGCTGTTACTTCCTCCCTGGAGCCATCACCTGCTGTTTCCCAGTGAGCTCAGACTGAGGCACCGAGGGCTGAAATAAAGATAAGCAAAATTGACAAAACTGTTCCATTCTTTTAGTGAGGCGAAAAAAAAAACCTGGAATGTATGGAAGGGGAGTGGTTACAAATTCACGTTGTACCTACTCCATGGAAAACACTTCCTACAGGCTGCCTTCTTGCTCTCTGCCTCTCTGGCCATACAAATAAAAACATACACTTCTGGTGCATATGAAAGTTATGCCCAGCTCTGGGCAGTGACTTGACCTCACTGAGAACAGCTGCCTTTTGCAATCCTCTTCCTAGCAGTGAAGAGCCAACCCATTCCCTGCATTCTTTTGTTTTCTGAGGTACGCCGCTTACACATTCACAAATGCATCGTCTCCTTTCTCAGTGGCACACATCTTGATGTCACTGATCAATTCAGAAAGAAGATGCACTATTTGTAGAGGTGAAGGACACACATCTCCTACCCTCAGCTCAAGCATATTTCGGCATTGCTCCAACAGTATGAGGCCCCTCTTACAGCAGGGCATTAAGAACAGAAGTGTTATTTCTGGGAGAGCTCCAGATTCAGTGATAGCACATAAAATTTATTTGCTGTTGTTCAACCAGGGAATGTGTTTCCACAGCTCAAAGTGAAGCTTTTGAGCCTGCAGCAGCAGAGGGAAGACACTCCAACACATTTCTAATAATTTCTGCATCCCATAAACAAACGGAAAACTAGGGTTCACAGATTTCTTTTTAATAGCTCTAACAGGAGGAGATGCTCAATTAATAGAAGTAATGCTCAATAAAAGCTCAGTAAAAAGTCATTTGCTGAAAGCCCTCTGCTGCAATTGTTGCTGTGTTGATACTGCCACTAGAGGGTATCACAGCAATAACATTTACCAGTTTAGCCCTGGAGTCCATCAGGACAAAGACTGGATCATCTGCAGCTTTGCACAGGTATCTGCATACATATATGTGAAGAACAAGAGCTTACATGCTTCTTTTCTCTATCTAAGCCCTCTTTGCTGGCACATCAAAGACAGCTAAAGATTTTGAAAATGGTCTCCTCCCCGATAGAGAACAATAGCTTCAAGCATAGAAAAGCATGGAGAGAATGTTGATTCACTCCATGATCATATTATAGATCAAAATTACTGAACAAGATCACTACTAGTTTCTTTAACAGAGTGCCATTCGTAATTTCACCTGGCAGCCTTTCCTCAGATAGCACTTCTTCCACAAAACCGTGCTGTGGTACCTTGACACAACGGATGACCACTGGGATTCCTACAGAGCCTTTCACCCGTGGAAGATCTGGCATGACAAACCTGCTTTCACTGAGACATTGTACAGAGCTGGTGCCACGCATCTGCCATGCACAAACCCAAGGGCAGAGGTGAAAAGAGTGAGAGAAGTGGCAAGACTACCTGCGACCTCAAATAGCTGAAGTGAGCTGTCAGAAGAACAGTGGAAAGAATGATCAGATGGTTTGTCAAGCCCAAACACAAAAGGGAAAGGACGAAAATCAAAAGGAAAGTGTCAGTAGATTCTATGATCACAAGGAGGCCTTAGAAGAAGAAGGCAACAAGAAGAAAGCAAGAAAGAGAAAGCATGTGTGTGTCCATGGGTGAAGTACGTGCCATGGTGTTAGGTATTAGCAGTCACTCTTTCAGACAAAAAAATAATGAAGAGTGGGAGGAATATATCACCTCATTCATACGATCTTTGAAATTCAGCATTATTTAACTTCTAATCTGCTAGTCAAACCATGTGACAGAAGGAGAGAAACTGGCACAACAAAGAGCCTTACACCACTCACTATAAGAAACTACTAGTATTGGATAGGCTATTCATACTATGTGTATGCTTTACATGAGACTGGAAAGGGGACAGAAGAGTTAGTTGGCTTCCTGTTCCCAGCAGAGAAAAGAAGGCGGTATGTAAGTGCCCTCACTGCACAAAGCTCGGGGAAATCCCAGCTGGACTGACAGTGCTGTCATATCCAGCCTTAAAAAGCCTATCCAATGTGCTGTGACTTGCTAGGCAAAATTAGGGCACGATTTTCAAATATGAAAGCAAACTGAAGCAGGGGAGAAACAGGGAAGTTTCAGTGGCCTGCAGAGAAAAGAAAACTACAGCAAAAGACATTTCCTCCAACATCTGCATACACTTCAACATGCCAAAGCACGCATCTTAAGGCTCACCTCCATCATGAGATGCTCACCTTACACACATATCTGCTTCATATTTCTTTCCATAAAGAATTCCTAATAAAGACGGGTTCTTGTTTCCTCTGAAATTTAGTGTTACATCATACACTGCTGAAACTGTTGTGAAGAAGAAAAAAAATGGCTGTTACATCAGTGATTCTAGCAACCACATTGCCAGCACCCTCGCATTAAACAGCACCAGGGCCCTGTGCAAGCCTTGCATTAATGATGTCAGGTGGCAGAATCCTTCCCCACTTTGTTCTTACATGCTGTATTTATCTATTTCAGCCACCTGACGTTCCCAACTACATTACCAAAACACAAGGTGACTTGGTGAACTAGGCAACAATGGCATACATAAGAAGACTATTTTTTTAAAATGGTAACAGAGTTACGTGGCACAAATAAAATTCAACTCTTTGGAAGGGTAGATAACTGCAGGACAAGGAGAAATGGTTTGAAGTTGAGGGAGGGAAGATTTAGGTTGGATGTCAGGGGAAGTTCTTTACAGAGAGAGTGGTGAGGTGCTGGCACAGGCTACCCAGAGAGGTTGTGGATGCCCCATCCCTGGAGGTGTTCAAGGCCAGGTTGGATGGGGCCCTGGGCAGCCTGGTCTAGTATTAAATGGGGAGGTTGGTGGCCCTGCTTGTGGCAGGGAGGTTGGAGATTCATGATCCTTGAGGTCCCTTCCAACCTGGGTCATTCTGTGATTCTGTGAAATAACACTTGACACAGTGAATGTTTATTACTGCCAACTCACTAATTGTGATTAACGTAATGAACAGAGCATACTACATTGTGCTACACATTACAATTAAAAACAGCTTGCCAGTACCTGTTCCCCTGAGACACTGGACAGCAGTGGTAAAACCTTTGGTTCTGGGCAACAGGTGGTACTTCAGTTTGGGCAGCCCCTTGGATTCAGCTACCTCCATACTGATACGATGCTTGGTCTCTGTAAAACGAGTTCCTTCACAATACAGGAGAAACTAGTGCAGCAAGACAAAAGGCAAGAACAAGGATATCTTGTGATCACAACAAACCAAGCAGAACACCAACATTTTTTGAACATAAGCATATATCTGTGCATGTGTACATAAACACTTAGGAAAAAGCGTATTAATCATAATCATTAAACCTTGCTCATTTACAATTTGTACTGTACAAGCAGAATTACTCATCTGAGGACAGACCTGTTTGTTTGTCTGAAAGCTTTCCAATTGTTTTTTATTATTATTAGTGCCAGTTGTGTTCATAAATAGTGATGTGTTTTCCTAAAACCTTTACCTTGTTCATCATGTAAAGCATCAATCTGACTGCAAAATCCTCCCATACAGACTTCAGGCAGCACAAAACTTTCTATCTGTCCTTTTCCAGCCTCTACGTTACCACTGCTCTACTTGAGAGAGAGACCAGAAGCAAAGCAAAGCCATGCCAAGAACCAACAAAGCCCATCTGAGCACCTTGGGGTGAACATCTGTTTAGCCCTGGTCATTTTGACAGGTGGACATCATTTCCATCACGCTTTTGATTTTACCTTGGAAACACTGCAGGATTGAAACGCAAATCTGTGCCCCACAGGTGCAACAGACACAGGGGGAAAGCAAGGGTTGCTACTCCTCTTTCTCACAGCACTACCATGCAATGCTGTAACACTGCAATTCAAACAGAGTACCTGTTGAATGAGTCACTATACACCTGCAATTTGTTAGAGCTGCAGCTGCTCAACTTTTCCTTGGTGCTGTATGTAAATAATGTCCATCACAAAAGGTAAGTTAAAGGAGTGTTAAAACTACAAAGCCATGCACACAGTAGTTGGAAGTGCCTGAGTGTGTGACAGCATGGAGCTGGTCCTGCAATCTTTATTTGGCCCTTGAGGGAATACCCCTTATGGAAACAAGACCAACCACAGGCAGGTGCTGAGGACAGCTGGAGGTGTAGAGGCTGATACTGCACACTGAGCTTCTGGTCTTGAATTCAAGTTCTCTTTCCCCTATACCAAACTCTCATCTTGTAACTCAGTGGAGAAGCAACCCTTCTGAACCCAGTACATGAGCAAGGCACAGACTGCACTGTGAAAAAGACCTAATGAAGAAAGGTTGTAGAGGCTGTGCTAATTACAACACTTGGAATGCAAAAAAAAAAGGAATTGATTTGTTCAAGTCAATTTTAATCATGATTTAAATTACCACGCAGGAAGTCTTGATTTAAGTAATCAATGCTATCTATATTTTGCATTTATATTTTTTAAGTTGTTTTCTCCAGAGACCAGTCCTTGGATCTCAATACAAAATCATTACAATATATAGATTTACAACTATCATGCAGTCTTGATGAATATTAATGGGTATGTTTTTTTCTTCTTTTATTTTTAAACACTATATCAGAAGGGTATATTAAATTTTGTTCATACTCACATATTCTAGTTATTCAATACTTGAAAATACATTGGCCAGAATCCTCTTTTTCTAAACCTTGTAGTTTTGCAATGATAGAAAATCCTGAACGATGCACTCAGTGTGAACAAGGTAAGCCTACTATTTCACCATTCATTTTAACAAGCTGTGTTGAATGGCATCAAAATTCAGTTAAACTGTGCATAAAACCTCTTAAAATGTTTTATGAGCCAAATAACCGTACATTTAACGTACTGCTAGAAAATCAAAACAGTAAATTTATCTCAATATTTTCATTCAAATCTAAAAGAAGTTTACTAGGTTGACTATTCCATAGCAAAGTCTAACAACATTGCATGTAATGAAACATACATGTTTACCCTTGGCTTCAAATAATGTCAAAATAAAAAGGAAATACAGTAAGCTTACGATTGCTTTTGCCGTTGTGTATTTTCTGATGACTTTAAGGAAGCATATAATTTTACAGATAAAGAACACACCAACACATGAACTTCCTATTAAAATCCATGGTGCGTGCATCCCCCCATCCCACCTCCTTTTCCAGAAGAGACTTTGGTTTGTGTTCTTTTATCCTACCACGGAAAATGTAACTTAATAGTACACAGATTTGAACTTACGAAAATGAACTTATCTTATGCATTGCACAGCTTTGATTTTATAAATCAAATTTAAGCTTATAAATCATCTATACAAGCTTCTGAAGTGCTTTCCAAATGCCTATCATTAAGAACAGGCAAACAGAACAACACTTCACATGCACGCACCAAAAGATGCCCTGAAACAGAGATGTTTTCCATGATAACATGCAAAGAAAGTAGGGAGCAAACCTTCTCCTGATATATAAGGTATTGCACTGCAAGAGCACAACTTCACTGTTTCACTTCCAGCAGTCAGTACTAGAGGAGGAAGCTGACACTTACCCACATGTATTCAGGATAGTCAGCCAAACGTTTTAATCCCTCAATAACTGTGTCTCTGTCTTCTTCCCATTTCCGTTTGCAGAAAACAATCTCAAGGAAGTACCATGTCCAGCCAATTAGGGGCACGTACAGCAGCTCTTTCTTAGCAAGAACTTTGGAACTCTTGGAGAAAGACAAAAACAACAATCCAAAAGTGTCATTGGCTGATGTGCACGAAATGAAAGCATTAAGGTTAAGGTGGTAAAAAGCTGACAGGGCTTTAGCTGAGAATCTGCATGGGTCTAAGTCAGACCTCTAGCCCTCCAGATGAAGGGAAAGCTTATGGCACATACCCCCAGCACTCCAAAGCGCTCCGTCATGGTCCAGCCACACAAGAAGTCAATTTCAAAGTTGTGATTCAAGATGATGATGACATGCTCTTTCCCAAAGGTATTCACTGTAGCCTCGTCAGAGAACAAGGTGCACTCTGTGCCCGACCACCATTCCAGCAGCATTACTAACTCTGAGAAACATGAAGAAGAGAGAGATGAGTTAGGGGTGATGCTTACTTACAGAAAACATTCAGTGTTTCAATGGCAGCCCCGTGCAGCGCCTGGTCTCTTCTAACTCCTGACAAGACTTGTCATCTTCTCAATTCAACCCAGCCAAGATTAAACGAGAGGTTGTAAATCTACAGACCAAGTTACAATGCTATCCTTGAGCAGAATTTAGATAACTGGATATATGCATTATGGATACTTTAACAAGTTTTTAACAGTGGCAAGTTTAGAGTTTAGACATTGTACTACAAATGTGAAATTCTGTGATCACCAGAAAAAATAGCAAAAACTTCATGTCTGAAAACAGACAGCTGAGCTGTTGATTGCTCCACTAAATGAGTACATATTCTCCCAGGTGGAACACAAATTATGCATAGATGCAGCCTTTTACTTAACATGAAATAAGTTTTATGGAGGTAAACAGACCCATGAAGGGCTTTTAAAGGGATGTGGTGCACAGATCTTCTGCAAGGTATTTTAATATTAGAACACAGGATTCTTAACATTCTACGTTATGGTCAGAAGCAACAGAGATTCAAGCTAGTTTATCAAAATACTTGCACAAAGCCAGGAATGATAAACTGCTTCTTTTGTGTACAGCTAAAGAATGAACAAGCCCTTTCCCCTCTGTCTTCTCCAACTTTCAGTATACCAATGTATCTCCTCCTCCACTCTGTACCTTTCCTTCATTATCCACTCCTCTTATTTTCAGCCTCCATCCTTTTCATCTTAGAGAGACCTTCCATTTAAATTCAGCACGCATTTAGTGTAGTTGCTATGGTTTGCCTATTTATCTCCTTTCAGTACAATGAGGCAGATGGAAAGCATTGCTGGTATCATGGGACAACTATAAGAAGTATGAGAATAGTTCATTTTCCCAGTATGAAGATTTGCTTTCATGCAAACTGTAGTCATTGGTATTTTCTCATTTCAGTAAGTTATAGACGCAATCAAACTTTGTGTGCACAACTATGGCAGTTAAAAATTCCAGCTCTTCTGATGCTACTATTACAAATATGCAGGGTTAAAACTAGTCCTTTCAGTTCTCTTCATCAGATTCTGACACACCACACTTCAACCTTCTGCCAGGAAGCCTTGGTTTTGCAAAATGGAACAGTGCCTTCCTGCATGAGGGCTTCTGATCAGTGGGATCACAATTCACACTATTCTGTCTTTGCTGCCAAATAAGAGTAAGTCCAATTTTGCATCAGAGAGAAGGCAAACATAGATAGTACCTGGGTGAATAGTAAGGGAAAATGATCCTAATCTGCTAAAGACACATAGCTTCTGTAGCTTATCTGCCAAGTTGTTCTCCTGTATGATTTTCAAGACTCACTTATTTGGAGGCCTGACAAATGTATGCAATTTGCTGACTGAGAGAATGCAACCCTAGCTGATTGGAATTGCAGCAGAGAAAAGAAAACTTTATACCAACTAGAGATTTTCATCATTTCTTTACAGCTTTGTCTCCTTTGGGAAAGATGTTATTGCTTTCCTTTCTTGTTCTGATTATACTGGCTCAGTGCAAGAACCATAGAATGGTTTGAGCTGGAAGGGACCTTTAAGATCATCTGGTTCCAACCCCCTGCTATAGGCAGGGACAGCTCCCTCTAGATCAGGTAGCTCAAAGCCCCATCCAGCCTTACCTTGACTGCTTCCAGGAAGAGGGCATCCACAGTCTCACTGGGCAACCTGTTCCACTCTCTCACCACAAGAATTTCTTCTTAATATGTAGTCTAATTCTACCCACTTCCAGTTTAAAACCATTTCCCTGCCAGCTATATGCAACCAGAATGTCCTCAGCTTAGAGCCATGTTCTCCCATGTTGGTGTTTGGGAGAATGGAGTGGTGGTACCAAACACAGTGTAATGCTCCAAGCAATATTGCCTTTTGAACAACTCTAGTAACTGCTATATTCACTGTATTTTCTTAACAAAAATAAAATCAATCCATTTCTTTCTCAGCATCAGGTAAAAAGTCTGCAGAGGCAGGTGTGGATGATTTTCTGCAAAGCATTCTTTGTAGTATGGATTCCAAAATAGTGGAGGAAGCTTTGCTTAGACTTGCCAGATTTCCACTCTGAAAGAGGAGGGCTGATGAGCCAGAGAATTCATATGAGGAAACAGATTGTCCTTTACAAGTGTACTGATAAATGAAGCAATTATAACAAGGAGTGGGTTCATTTCCTTTTTCTTTTGGTGTGTGGGTTACAGCTATTTTGTGTGTACTGATCCTGTCAATGCTACAGCGAACCCGTATTTCTGAACCAAAAGAATGTACAACTTGCAATGTCTGGGATACTCCATGTAGCTGCCACTGAAAACTAATATTTTGCTACAACAAAAATCCTTCCTATGGTGTGGAATCCAAAACACCAAAGCAAGTGGTTTTCTGACTTCCCAAACCATTCAGAAAAGAAAATAAACAAGAGGCAGCATAAAGTACTAAAATTTGAGTCTGGTTTTGGAATTGGACTAAACTAAACACACTGCTATCCAAGAGCATAAGTCATCAGAAAAGAGTTGCCACAGGGACACTTGGAATACAGACTACCCCTCATGAATTAAATATGCAGTGACGTGTTTTACTTTCAGCCCAGAGTCAGACAGAAATCTCCAGCACCAAGTTACTCCAGGAAGGTGCTGGCAGGGAGGACAGGGAGGAGAGGATGCCACCTCACTAAGGAAGGGGTAATTTGAACCATACCATAGATGAATGCATTTCTGAGCCATCCCTGATTACAAACAGTAGCTCTCTGAACACTGGCAATCCACTCCAGCATACAGTTACGTACAGATGAGGGAAAGCAGTGCTTTAGGACAACTGACTCTTGCTGCTCTCCATCTCTGCACCATGTCCAGGTTAAAGCTGGAAGTGGAGGTGATGGAGAGGTGCTGAAAAAAAAAAGGCAGGGCCACACTTACTGGAGCCTGAGGGGTGAAGCCTCTTTGCAGGAGGGGATAAGATCTGCAGGGCTGCACTCCAGCAGGATCTGTGGGGTTTGGCTTAGCCCTACTCCTGGAGTAGCACTGAGTGGGGATAAAGCGCTTTGTGTGTGGCATAAAGAGAGAGCTCAGCTATCACAGTGAGGAGAAAACAAAGAAAGAAGATAGAGCCCACTGGTCTGACTTGTCCTTAAATATCTGATCCACAGCTCTGCTAGATTATCTAAATTCACTAGTACTTACCATAAGAAAGCTTTCATGCCTAACCCACCTCTCTTTTCTACCTTTACTTTTTCCTTGTCCAAAAAATGTTTGCCATGGACACCAGATAAAGTCTGTCTCCTTTCCCTTTTGAAGCCATGCTTTATGTACTTAAGAAGAGCTATAGTAATACAGCCTCATTTTCAGTGGGCTACAACATAGGCACACACACCAACCACTGTCTATCTACCCTTACACACCATTCTTCTGCCAGACTGGCAGAGAACCTTTTATTGAAGGTCATTACTGCTACGGAGAGATCCTACATGAAAAATTCTCAGCCTCAAATGAAACAGTTTCAAGAAAATGACCAAAATGAAGCATCTAGAATATAATACCAAGCTGTAGGTTCACTGCCAAAGGTTTCCTCATAATAGAACACATTTTGTTATGGAGGACAGCATTTGAACTGCTATGTTTCCACAGCTTAATTATTATAAATCACAACCACAGCGCATAGTCTCTGGCTCTTTCACTACAGGCCATCAGCACTTTGCAATCCCATGTAACATTTACATTCATTTTCTCAGCTTAATTTCTCACTCATTTAATTTATAACAGGCTATACACGAGGGGTTATCCTAGGTACAATGCATTTATCTATCTCCTCTGAATCATTTTGGACAATAACTTCCTTTCTCCTGTGCCTCTGAGACAGCTGTCTGAGTAGGTGGGACAAAAAGCACAGGAAAAGGACAATAATCTTAAAACACAACCAAACTAGGTACTTTGGAGAATTTCTGTTGGTAGTACTACACACTGATGACTTCAGAAATGTGGGTGCCTGTCAGTGGACTGCTCAGTGGTAATTTAAGTACTTGTTCAGGTCATTCATTTACCCAAAGCGGGATGCTGAGCACTAAGGTAAGTGGTTGCACATATTGGGTGGAGATGGAGAACAGAAATAAAATAGATGACTCACTACTGAAATAGGAAGCGACATTTGAACTAAGGAGCCTTCAGAATGTTCATTTCAGAAATCTAATTTCCTGTTAAACTGTATGATGGCAAATTCGAGACAGGGAAGTTTTGCAAAGTCTTAAAAGAGGAAAAGCGAAGCAACTGAACTCGCTGTGTAAAGCTCTCTCAGATGCAGAAGAAGAAAACTGTTCACAAGAGACACAGGTGTCATCGACTGATACTGTGGGGTGTGAGAGAATTCTGAAGCTGTCACACAGTCCAGCTATAAAGGCATCTGTTGTAGATACTTTCAGACAGACATCTGTCTTTGCAGACTACACAGTCATCTTGAGCTCCTAAATAAGAGGTCAACATGGTGCCTATTCTAAACGTCTGAAGCAGTCTCTGTGAATTCCACTTGCTCACACTGCTTAGCAGAGGCTCCAAAGCAGGGTGAAAATGTTACTGATCAGCAGTTTCCTACCCAGCCAGGAAGGGTATACGGGGTTGTAAGGAGCTTTACTTCCCACTCCTTTTACAGAACAGAGGGACAGTATGTCTCAGTGACTTGACTTCTGTACATTTGCCCAGTATTTCAGAAAATACGGTGGCTCTGAACTACTCGGAAAGAGTCTACTTCCAACATAGCAGCTCTCTTTCGTGTGTGTATATATGTGTAGATATTTTTTTTCTACAATTAACAAAAAGAAACAAAAAACACTCCCCTCCCCACCCCCAGACCTCATGTCTCCTTCAATCATACTCACGGCTCCAAAGTGAATAGGCAAGGCGACAGTTTACTCGGCGATAAAACTGCTTGTTTATGGGCCAGAGGATTAGTGTGCATAGTTGAATGAAGTTAATGATCAGTCCACTCACAACAAAGACAAACCCAATGAGGAGGTGAACAATGAACTGGGTCTTCAGAAAGGCAATGAAGCCCATGATAACCACTCAGAAGCGTGTGCAAGGGCCGTCACTCAGAATAACTGTCCTGCAAGAGAAAGAAAAGCATCTAATTGAGTTTGGATCCACAAGCCCTGAGAAAGGGCAAAATAGGAGCACTGAAACAGTTCGTGCAACTTCAGCAACTGTAATCCAATCATACAAACTGTTTGCTCACCCAGTCTGCCTCATTCAGGTTTTCATAGAATAAGTCATCGACGGTACAAATCACTTCCACAAACAGAAAGGAACATTCATTTGCAATTTACAGCCCACCAAGAAGATTTGAAGATGAACCTCACAGTTCTCTCTTCAGACAAAGCTCACATAATCAGACAACACTGGGAGGAACACAGACCCATGCAAACCAGTCAAGCCCTCACTAGTAAATAAACTGAGCTGCAATTGCTGTGCCTTCTGGGGTTGCTGCTCCTGAACTGCAACAGGAGTCTCATCTTTCCTCATCATCTTCCCCCTCGTCTACCCATAAACAGCACGCTGAGCCTCCAAGACTGCGTAAATGAACCGATGCCTTCCTAGCCTGCCCTCAAAGCTCAGCACACACCTCTTCTGAACAAGCACAGACTGAGGGCAGCCAGGTGTTACAAAGGCTTTGCTACATGTTTGCTACAACTACAACAGTACAGCAGTCCATGTGCAGTGCAAGTTCTTCACCCTGCAGCAGATTCATGATAGAAAGAGCACAGCTGGTCAAGAGCATCAGCCTGGCAAACTAAGACATGGAAAGAGAAATTAGGTATTTCCACATGCAAAGATCACGCCGGAGCAAGTTTAATAACTTTTCACTTTGTCAAGCCATAAACCAGTTAGTAGGAGGAAAAAAGTAAAATAATAAAAAATCCTTAGGCTATCTAGCAGTACAAACTTGATCTGGGAAAGGTCTTGGCACAGAACACGTGCCCACTTCCGAATTAGCCAGAATACTTAACCTGGGCATGGGCCATGTTTATCCCTCGTGCAAGAAGCTGGGTGATGTGTGAACCAGCATAAAGTCATAGGAGCTTAGGCAAGCCTAATCCAACACAAATCCTGCCTGTGTGAACGTAACTGAACAAAGTATTTTAAACAAGAAACCTGACTGAGTTTATTCCAAAACTGTGTTATCTCACGCTGGCCTTTCTGATCTGTTGTGTACTAGAAGATCTTCAATGAAGCCAACCAGGTTACCAAACCACAGATTCAGTTACTCACCCAAAAAATAAAAGCACACTCCTAAATTTCTGCCAAAGTTTGCTGCAAGTATTTATGTTTTCTCTCTGCAAGTGTTGCAAATGACCAGAGCCACCAGTAGATGGTAACAAGTACATTTGACAAGATGAGCATCCAAAGGTGATGCTGAAGTTCCCAATGCCTGGAAACAAAGCACTTTCCAGCTGTGAGGAACCAAATGCCACCTGCTTACATTATGGTGCTATTTATAAAACTCAACAGTAGTTTTACTTGGCAAAGCTTATTCTCTTCCTGTCTCTTCTACATCTTAGTTACTGCCTTTCAAGCTACAAAGTGTCCAGCTTTTACACAATTAAAATCTCTTTGCATGATTAATAATCTTGTTACTTCAGAAGTACATTACAGAGGGGAAAGGCACTATTGTGCCTACCACAGAAAGCAGAGCGAGTTGAATAAGCTGATATTGAAGCTTCTGATGAGTAATCTAAATTCTCCCAGTGTTTTCCCATAAAAATGAAAGAAATATTTCTTCCAATAATAAATTATTTCAGGAACATCCGTTCGGAAGCAGAAACTCATGTTTAAAAAGAAGCAAGTGATGCCCTCCTTCCTCTCTCCTCCCTCATTGAAGAGCTGCAGGGTGTAGTTATCTTCCAGAAGCCCAAACCCCACACCACTGTTGACAGATACCATCCCATTCAGGAGTACCACCATAGCACTCAACGTCCAGCGCCCTAAAACAGCAATGGGTTCGTTTATCTTTTCAGCTAACACGTGCTTCTCATAGAATCATCTGGGTTGGAAAAGACCTTCAAGATTACCAGGTCCAACCAGCAATCTGACCTACCAAGTCCCATCGTTCCACGTCCACTCATCTTTTAAATACTTTCAGGGATGGGGATTCCTGCTCCAATGGCTGATGTGAAGATATTTTTCCTAACATCCATACTAAGCCTCCTCTGACTCCCAGTAATTATTTCTCAGATTGTGACTTGCCTTCTATACAGACACATGCAGGCAGCTTTCCTGATGACTGTATCCCTCACAGTTATCGTACTAGTGCTTACTACATCCCAAGTCACAGTTTAGCCCATTGCAGAAAAGTATTATTAATAAAGCACATACAAAAAGCATGAAGAAAAATGAAGTTTCAAGTATTATCCTCAAATAAAATGACTGGGCTGCACTTCCATAGTCTCTTTGATTTGAGCAGTCTGGAGCACTCTGGTATTTGCCCTATAAACTAAGGACACTGCCATATTAGGCACCAAAGAACACGTCATGTTACCCAATGGAAAGCTGGAGACAAGATGGCATGCTGCCTCTCCAGCTTTGCTGTGAGCGGAAATAGCGTCTGTCACCTTTGCTCCAGTTCCCTGCCCTGCACTCTGGCATCATCTCTTTGTGGATCATGAGAAAGGTAAAGAGAACTGCAACCGAAGAAGAGCTGGTGTCCATTTTGCCAGTCCCTCACTTAATTGCTCTTGAATTTTTAAGGTATTTATTAAGTTCATCTTAACACGGGAATTCTTTATTCTCCTGCCCATGTAAGACAGTCATGCAATTCAGGACAGACCAACAGGCAAAAGATGGTCAGCAGCTGCTTTACTGAATCACAGAGACAGGCTGGGAAGAAGAAGACAGAGAAATTTTGATGGAATGAGGAAAAGCAGAACTTCTACATCTCATTGACATATATGAAGACCAGCTAAGGGAAGTGGTTAGGAACTGAGCACCTGCTTCAGCTTAGACAGCAAGTCTCAGCACCGTTCGCTTATTTTGAATACGTAAGCATGTTCACTGACGTGCTAGTAAAATCTCTCAATTTTACTCCCTCCTTTCCCAAAGCAACTTGTATCTCCACAACACTGACCCATAACCACAAAACCTCTATTTCTAACTGTTCAGCCACAAAGAGAACCACGGGTAACTTTTCACAGCCTCAAAAAGGTCCTACTTCTCACACTCATGCCACAGGGCAGCACTAATGTAAAACCCAGCTCAAAGCAAGTGGCATACTTCCAATGCTTTTAAGTGCCTTATCTCACAGGGTCACTTGACTATCAGAGACCACTCCCCATAATATTAATCTTCTCCAACAAGAAAATTCTTCAGCAGTCCTGGCTAACCAGGGATGTCCCGTCAGACTGGAGACTGGCAGATGTGACGTCCATCTTCAAAAAGGGCCGGAAAGATGATCCTGGCAGCTACAGACCTATCAGTCTCACCTCAGTGCCCGGAAAGGTTATGGAATGGATAATCTAGGGAGCCATCATGGACCAATTAAAGGTTAACCAGGGCATCAGGCTCAGTCAGCGTAGGTTTACAAATGGTAGATCCTGTCTGACAAAATTTCATTTTATGACAAGGTGACCCGCTTAGAAGGTAAGGCTGTCAATGTGATCTACCTGGACTTCAGTAAAGCCTTGACGCTGCCCCACACAACATCCTCATGGAGAAGCTGGCTGCCCATGGTTCATATGGACAAGTGCTCTGCTGAGTGAAACACTGGCTGGATGGCCAGGCCCAAAGAGCCGTGGTCAACGGATTTAAATCCAGTTGGCGATCGGTCACAAGCAGTGTCACCCAGGGCTTGGTACTGGGGCTGGCTTCTATTTAACATCTTTATTAACAATCTTGATGAGGGAATTGAGCACACCCTCAGTAACTTCGCAGATGACACCAAGTTGATCAGCCAGAGGGAGAAAGGCACTACAGAGGGACCTGGATAGACTGGATCGATTGATGGGCCAAGGTTAACTGTATGTTTCAACAGGGCCAAGTGTTGGGTCCTGCATTTTGGTCACAACAACCCCAGGCAACCCTACAGGCTTTGGCAGGAGTGGCTGGAAAGCTGCCTGATGGAAAGGGACCTTGGTGTACTGATGGATAGTCCTGAACATGAGCCAGCAGTGTGATCAGATGGCCAAGATGGTCAGTGGCATCCTGGCTTGTATCAGGAATGGTGTGGTGAGCAGGACTAGGGAAGTCATCCTGCCTCTGTACTCAGCATTGGTGAGGCCTCACCATGAGTACTGTGTTCAGTTTTGGGCACCTCAATACAGAAAGGACATGGAGATGCTGGAGCAGGTCCAAAGAAGGGCAACAAGGCTTTTAAAGGGCTTGGAGAATATATCCTATGAGGAGAGACTGAAGGAACTGGGGCTGTTCAGTCTGGGGAGGAGGAGGCTGAGGGGAGACCTTAGTGCTCTCTTCCAGTATGTGAAAGGTGCTTACAGCACCAACAGCAGGGTTGGTCTCTTCTCACTGGTGACAGGTGACAGGACAAGGGGAAATGGCCTCAAGTTGTGCCAGGGTAAGTTTAGGTTGATATCAGGAAACACTTCTTTACATAAAGGGTTGTTAAGCACTGGAATAGGCTCCCCAGGGAGGTGGATGTGTTTAAAAGCCATTTGGATGTGGTGCTCAGGGACATGATTTAGTGGAGGGTTGTTAGAGTTAGGGTAGGATGGTTAAGTTGTGGTTGGACTTGATGATCTTTAAGGTCTTTTCCAACCTCAGTGACTCCGTGATTCTATGATTCTTAAATACTTTACACCCTTCTGAGCTCCCACCATGTTTACCTCATTCTCAACTAAAGGGCAAGAGCTGAGCGCTGAGGCTCCACATTCACACAGATTCACAACCTCAGATACGTGGTTCTCAGTTACACCATCTTTCTCCATTAGCCATCTTTCTGCATTCATCACAGCCATAAAGATTAACCTGCTTTGAAACATCTACATCTCTTTTAAATGTGGCTCAAACCTGCTACCAAGCTGAAAAGCCATTAAAAAGCAGAATGGCAGAGAGCAATACTGCAACTCTTTCATTTCATTAAGAAATCAGCTTAAAAATGAAACAGATGCAGCACAAGCCCTGAGTGCATTACTGTCATTTTGTGAAGTTTATATTTATTTGTGAGCTCCAAACTAAAAATGAAGCCACTAATTATTCTATGCATGCAGTATTTCCATTTTTAACTCAAGGTTTTAATTCATTTACTGCTGCCACATACATACAATCCTCTGACGTTCATAAGGTATGCATGAGTAAGAGCACAGAGTTAGAAATTGGTCCTCTGGTTCTAATATTCCAACCCAATGAGAATTAATATGCTTACAACAACCAAAGCTGCTGCAGCATTACTGACATTGTCAGTACTGACGACCTTTTGTCTTCAGGTTTTTGAGCATGCCCTGTTTCTGTTTTCCAGTTGCTTCTACTCCACCAGACAATGATTATCTCCACTTATGAAGCTAATTACTAATATCTTTTGCTCCGAACCTGTTGCCCTCACTTTGATTTCTAGTATTTTGCCTACCTCATATTTTTGCTGGTCGAAAAATTAAGCAAAACCCTTATGAGACTGAATTCTGCCATTTGCTCTTGTATTTTAAAATACTGTACTTTTCAAACTGAGCTTTGTGAGCCTCCTTGCTGTTTGTAAAAACTTGGCAATCTTATGAAAAAAGGCCAATAACACTGCAAGTCAAAAGCAGTACAAAAAAACACTTTGGTGGTCATGTCTCATCAAGAGTTTCCTGACCATTTTTCAGAGCTCTATAAACTCTGCTTATTAGAAACACATAAAGGAAAAACCAAAACTCTTTTATTTTCACAGAGAGGACTATTTGTTCCATGAGCTGCTCTGTGAGTGTGAGTGGGACGGGCATGAACAGCAGCACCTGGAGCTGATGAAAACTTCTCTCAGTACACTTTCTGCCTTCCAGTTTCACAGAATCACAGAATAGCAGAATGGCCTGGTTGGAAGGAACCTCAAGGATCACCAAGTACCACCACAGGTAGGGCCACCAACTTCCCCATTTAATACTAGACCAGGCTGCCCAGGGCCCCATCCAGCCTGGCCTTGAACACCTCCAGGGACGGGGCATCTACAACCTCTCTGGGCAGCCTGTGCCAGCAGCTCACCACTCTCATAGTAAACAACTTCCCCCTGACATCCAACCTAAATCTTCCCTCCCTCAACTTCAAACCATTTCCCCTTGTCCTGCTGTTATCTACCCTTTCAAAGAGTTGACTCCCCTCCTGTTTGTAGGCTCCCTTCAGGTACTGAAAGGCTGCAATGAGGTCACCCCACAGCCTTCTTTTCTCCAGGCTGAACAAGCCCAGCTCCCTCAGCCTGTCTTCGTAGGAGAGGTGCTCCAGTCCTCTGACCATCTCAGTGGCCCTCCTCTGGATCCCCTCCAACAGCTCTCTGTCTTTCTTGTATTGGTGTTTCCTCTAATGAACTGATGCACTTTGCTTTTAAAACCAGCTATGAAAATCAGTACTGTAAGCATCTTTGCCCTCATCTCCCTTTACAGTATTAGAAAGCCCAAGAGCACTAACCATCTATCCAACAGTCCAGGCAGACTTGTGAGGGAAAGCAGTGCTCCCTCAGGACTCATTTATTTCAGGAGCACAGGTATAGAAGAACCACTGGTAACGAGAGCTGTGTAAAGTAGCTAGAAAACACAGCTTATATCAACAGCAGTGAGTCAGAGAAACGCATATGAAAGGAAATAAGGTGTAAAAAAGAGTTCTGGTATCCATTTGAACAGTCTGTACCAAGGATTCTCCAGATACACTGTAAAATAATAGTCAACTACTCAATCACATCCCACACAGCATTACAGACTGTCTACTACAGACCAAGCCTTTTAAACCTGAGCATGACAGGAAAATTATCTTAGTTTCTAACACAATAGAGATCTAATTTCTCTGCACATTCCTCTGCCAAATGCAAGACTGATTCAAAGTTCATTAAAAAAAATCCTGCGTGTCACGAATTTCCAAAATTAAGGCGTATGGAAGAGGACATTAAGCCGAATTCAACACACAAAGTTGAAAATTTGTTTCCTAGTTGTTAGAATTAAAAACGCGATCTCAAGGAGAAAAAAAAAATGCAGAGTTGCCATCATTAGAATTTATTCCTTGAATTATTTTCAATCTCAACTGCACCGGTTTCTAGAAAAGGTCAGGAGTGAAAGATCATCACCATGATCTGGTGATAAATATGTTTGCCACATTGGTCTGGTTCTCCAGACCATTAAACCATAAAAACTTCCACTATTGTCCATAGGTTTCGCTCAGTATGTTTACAGATTTTTGATGAGTCTATTTGCCCCGAATAGGAAGATTTTGTTTGACTCGCCATCCTAATGAGATGATGGTACTTCAAGGTCAAAATAATAATAAGCTGTGCATATTGCTCTGACATTCATCCTCACTTAATAAGTGCACAGACTGAACAAATTACCTGGAGAAATTACACACAGCAGAAGAACACAAAGTAAAGTGCATTGCTAATGCAATGGTCAGTCAGAACAATGACAATCATGGCAACAAAGCTGTCTGTAAACATAAGAAACAGAAAGCAAGCCATGTGAGAAGCACACATCCTCAGCAGAAGCACCAGTCCCTGCTCCTGGACTCTTCCATTCTCCACCACTCTTTAATGTTACTACCAGACTGAGTTTACTGATAAGATTTAGGAGAGAGTAGTGTACAAACTATCACGAAGCAGCATTTCCTTCCACGTGCCAGTGAGTGCCATTTGGGAGTGACCACAGAAGGCCGTCTTTCCATCCCACAAACCCCACACCAGGAGATGGCCACAGTGAGGGGCAGCCTGTCTGTGCCCTGGACACCACCTGTGGAGCACTCTGCTACCCAAACTGTCCTAGAAGAAATGTCCAGAAGGGCCCATACCATGCTGGGATGTCAGCCCCAGCACTTCTGCCTCCTTTTGAAAGTGGAACAGCTTCCTATCGAGTTGCTCAGGAATAACAAATAAATAATTAAGAACCCACCAAAATTACCAGTTGTTTAACTTGTATTTATGAGATAGAAGACCACAAAATATGTGAACAAAGCAAAGAAAAGCATCCCAATGACTTGATGGAACCAGGAGGGAATGAAACGGCTCTCGGTAATACTTATCACTGTAGTGGACGGGCAGACTGCCCTGCCTTTCCTGCCCTAAATGAAGTGGAACTGACACGATTAAACCTCTTCCCTAGCTGCAGAGTGTTGCTTCTGCCTCTGCTAGAGGTGCAATTGTATTTCTCCAACTTGCTGCAGCTGAAAAGATGAACAGGATTAAAATGGCTATTTTCCAAATTTAATTTCAACCACTTCCTTTTATTCTCTTCACATACAAAAAAGCAAAGAGAGCAAGTATGCCCAAATTTCATTTCTACTAACACTGTACTTAGTTAGCTCAGTCTCTATTTAAACAAATGGATCAAGTAACTGAAGTGAGTCCTGGTTTGCTTAGAGATTCACAAACTGCAGGACAGCCACCACAAGGAAGAATTGCTTGAGGAATCTCTCCTTGCAGGCATCTCTATCTACAAAGAAAATGGGTATTTTCATAAGCAGTTTCTGCTCATGACGTGCAAACGGGAACACTGGTGTTTTAAGTGCAGTGGGTGAAACAGCCCAGGCAACTTCATTATTTGTGCTGAGTATCACTGAACTGCGGTGACATCGTTATTTCCATAGCATGGATTTGCTGCAGTCATGAGACTCTACAGGATTCTAGTTTCCCACCAATTCAAAGGCTGCATGTGCATCTATGAACCTTATCTATATTCAGGAAGACCAACAGTTGTAAGGTTTAGCCAACTATGGATGGTTTCAACTACAACATGTCGTTCAGAACAGGTGTTTATCTGTCAGTACTCTCCCGTGTATGTGCAACACCATTTGTCATCTTTCAGTCTGCAGTTTGGTGCTTTGACTTCTGTATAAACAGTACTGATAGTTTTGTTCACAGAATTATAGAACCATTAAGACTGGAAAAGAAAACTAAGCTCATCTAGACCAATCACTCACCTATCACCATCGTGCACACTAACCACAGAATCATAAAATCACCAAGATTGGAAAAGACTGCCAAGATCATCCAGTCCAACCATCTGCCTATCACCAATAGTTCTCACTAAACCATGTCAAGACAACGTCTAAATGTTTCTTGAACACCCCAAGGGTCGGTGACTCCACCAGCTCCCTGGGCAGCCCATTCAAGCAGCTGACCACTCTCTCAGAGAAGTAGTTCCTAACATCCAATCTGAATCTCCCCTGGCGCAACTTGAGGCCATTCCCTCGAGGTCCCTCAGTGCCACAGTGTTGTAGTCATCAATCGCTTTTCCCTAAAACTATACTATTACAAATGTCTTAATTGCATACTAAATTTAGGTTAGATAATAATTTGCAAATTCTGCAAGTTTGTTTCATTTCTCACAGTTACATGTGGTTTTTGTGAGTATATTCTCATTTAGACATACCTGCAAAAATCCCTGCAGGGCTACCGGACTGCAAGTGTTTGAGCTCAAGTTCTTTCTGTGACGTGCTTGCTATCAAGAGAAAAACAAAACACACCAAAAAACCTAGCCATAACTGTGCCCTACAACCAGTCTGATTTTGAAAACCATACAAGACATTCCTCCTAGTTTTATCTTTAACGGAAGGGGAAAAAATCAACAGTTAGGGATAAAAAATAAAAGCTATCCAATTCCAGTTGTCTGAACCAAAAAGGAACTGTATTTGAGTAAGCCCTACTGCAGCAGCATGAAGCTAAACTGCACAAACATGTGCATGTTTTAAGGCACCAGCTTCCCCATTAAAGGGTGCCAGCAGTCCCACACCTCCCCTCCATGCTGACAACTATTAGTGTGGGCTATATGGGGTCTGTCTTTCTTTGCAGCATTACAGAAGTCAGCCTCTCAAACAGTGCCTCTCTAGAAGAAATGAGCAGGCAGGCTCTGCTACAGAGAAAGAGATGTAAAAATCAGCCTGAGGCAAGGGGGGCTCATGTTCTCAGCAGCCTTTGGCATGGCAGGGCACAGCAGGAAGGGATGTTTCCGGCTCCTGCACAGGGAGAGGAAGGAAAACAATGCTGCAATTTAACAGAAAGAAATATATACGGAAAGCACAGAGCAAGGCATTTTATATTGAAATGTCAAATGCTAAAGCACTGTGCATTTCGTGGGCTGTAAGACATAATAGGAGCTATAAGCAGTGTTCCATATTCCTCACGGCTCTGGACAGGCAGTCGTACATGACTCTGTCAGAAATGGCTGCCAAACACCTCCTGCCAGACTTACTCCCCTTAGCAACTTGTACGCCTCCCCCTGTTTGTGGGCAACTATTCCTCCCCTTTGCCACTTCAGTGAAAGCCCAGCAATTCCCGTTCCCAGTAAGGGAGATGCGAGGTGCTAACCCTTGCTCACTCCCTGCTTTCCTCTTCCTTCTCTCATGCTGTACTCTCTTTTTTGTTACACGTCCCAGCAGCTTCCTGGGTCAGGGAAAGATTCCCATTGAGTGCCACAGAGGACTTCTGCCATTCAACCACAGTGCACGGTGCTACAGGCACTGCCTGCCCATCTGGTATTCAGCTGGTACATGAACCCTAAACGCTGAACAATGCTGTCAAGTTTCCAGGTTGCACTGGTTCTGAGAGTAAAAGCAGGCAAGGAGAAGCTCTTGGACAACTTAGCACACTACAGCAGATCTCATGGCTCCACTTCAGGTCCCTGACAGACGGCCAAATATTCTCCATCCTGCTAAAGGCTCTCTGCAATTGCATTCCCAGTGCAGCAGCAAGGTGCTCTGCCCAGCTTCAAGTGCACATGACATGCAACACTGGAGTGTTAAAGTTAGCGTTGTAGATGGTTAAAATTGCAGCACCATGATGCAATACCTGCCAAGCAATACTGAGCTGTGATTCCTCCACCAATCTTGGTGCTGAACACACAACTCTTCTCAGCCAAGTTCACTCTTCAGTGAGATTCCAGAAAGGGCTTCCATGGCATCTTCTGCAAACACTTCTCATTTCTTTACTCTCTGTATGTACATGAGGCAGCTGATACTTGTGAGAGCCAATAGCTACATGAAGCTTACTGCATAGTTCGGCAGCAGCTCACACATCTAATCACTGCTCTCGTAATAAGCAAAACTGCCACCAGCTTACAAAACATTCCAGCAGTTCTGAATGCTTGCCATGAAAAATAAGCTAGCAAGCCTCTAAAACCCACTGTATTTGCACGCTTCTGATTTGCTTCCAGTTACACCATAGGAAATCTTTTCCTTTATGCCAATTTACATTTGTAGGATGCTGTAGATGTAGAGCATGTCCCCACAGGCACCTTGGATTGCCCACTTGCTTGCATTGCTCACATTTCCTGCTGCTGCCGGGTGAACCGGGTGAACTGGGTGCCCAAGCTGTGGCTCCCAGTTTGTGCACAGTGCCACAGCAATGGGGCTTCAAGATTGCAGGGTGTCAGCTGGCCAAAGTGGGAGATAGAGTGGGACAACAATTATCCACATAAACCCTCTCTAACAGCCCCTTATCACCTCCTCAGGCACTGGTGTGGCCTCACCTCAAACACTCAGTACAGTTTGGAATACATTGGAGCAAAAAGACCATCAAGCTATTAGAAAGTGTCCAAAGGAGGGCTACAGAGATGGGAAAGGCTCTGAGGGCAAGGCATATAAGGGGCAGGGTTTTAAAAATCACTTGGCTATAACATACATTTAACATGCAGAGCTTGTTTTAGCAACTTCCAGGAGAGCAATTGCAGGCCTCATAGAATTTCACCTCAGCCCTGGAGTTATGCTTGTATTTGGAAGGAAATGGTCCATATGTAATTAGCATTGTAATCAGGCACAGAGCGGGAACTCAGCAGAGCAGAGATGACAATTAACAAGTAATGTGGCAAGGCAAGGCTGACCATAACAAACGTTCTTATGAAGTCAGCACATGATCTATTCTGTCACGGGGCAGTTTACACGCCTATGTGATACCACAGGGTATCTGTGATAAAACTCACATTCTGACAGAAGCAGCAATGCAGACAGAATATCAAATCTTTTCCCTCTCCACAAAAGTAATTGATTCCATTTGAATTCTTCCTGCACAGTCAAGGCGCAGATGATCAAACAAAGTGATACGAAAGTTAGAATTCATCTTACGTATTCTCTGCTCTAATAGGACTGACAAAAAGTAGCAGTTCTTTCTAACTTTTAAGTGGCTTGGAACTGATCCTTGCTTAACATTTAACTTCACAAATGTTAAAGGAAATGCGTATGTAATGAATTTTTGTTCTCTGCACTCACTGTTATTGCGCCATAAATACCTCAAATACTGGAGAGCACTGTTGGGCTGACCAGCAGCAATGGTGCCAAAGCACAGCACTTGTACCCTTGTCAGCTCCCACCTCCTCACTGCAGACTCCAGCTCTGCTTCATGAGAAGGTGGGCAAAAGCAGCACCACATACATACGCACATATTGTGAGACAGAAATAAAAGTCAGGCTTTTAGCCTGATTTTCAAAATAATTAAGCACACTCCAGTTGCTGAAAATGATGAAAGAGGACTGAGACTAAAATTTACTATGTATACGTATTACAAACATTTAATTAACCACAGAAATAACTCAGGCTGCAAGTTGCCTCTGTAAGCTCTTCTCAGCACAGCTGAAAACCAGCATTTCTATTATTTTGAAGAGCTCAGGACTTTTGCCCCATGTAACTGGAGGTCAAGTCAAGATTTAAGCACTAGGAAACCACATTTTGCTTTTAGCATCCCTATTATTTTCCGCTTTTCCTATGGAAAAAGTGCTGATACTTACATTTCCCTCTCAAACGCAATCACTTTCAATTCCTTTTGTGAAAAAAGACTTTTTGCCTTAATTATTTCTGATTTTGATAGAGCTAGCAGGTGTAGAGAGACTATTTTCTCCATTTTGACTCGCTCATTCAAAGTTGAAAACCCAACTGGGAGTTGAAAACGCAAAGAGCCTCTTACAATCTGAATAAAAAACGGTTGGGAGAAAATGAGGCCTCAGTTTTAAATGGGGAGAGACTTTCCATGGTACTTAAGTCTTGGTTTTTGTTGTTTCAATAGAGCTCTGCTCTTCAAGCAAACATGTTCTAGCTGTGGCTATTCTTTTTCTTAGTAGAAAAAGTCCAGAGTGGATTTTCAACATAATTCAATGTCATTCCAAAGCTTCTCATTGTTTCTGAAGGTATAAAGCTGAATAGCTTGCCTTCACAGGTGAAAGCACATAGTTACGAATGCAAAAAATAGTACAATAATTATAATTGGTATAATAAAATCAGAATTTGATGTCTACGTGCCAATAATAGCCCTTTTTAAGCATTAAATGAATGCTGTGAGGAAAATGCTGACAAATATTTAAAGAACAACACACTTAAATACATTGGTCCCTCCCTTGACTCCTGCCATACTTTCTAACTTATTCTAATCTCAACTTCCACTTTGTATCAAGTCTCTCCTTAGGTCCCAAAATTGGAAGTTCAAACAAGTTTTTCAATAAGCAGGTTAAAAATAAAACCTTTTAGTTCTTTTCCATTTCAGAGCAGGAATTTTCAATCTGACAGATTTCCTTAGAGCACCCTGTGCTCTAGAGCACCCAAATTGCCTGCCATGATTTATACTGCCAGCATGTGGCTGGAGTGCTGATGATCTGCTAGTTGGTTGAGACGACAACGGAGTAATTAGCTACAGCACGTGATTTCTTAAAATGTTTTAGATTTTTTTTTTTCCATAGAGTTAACAAACAAAAACAAAAACAAAAAACTGTAACGCCAGTAATTTAGCACTCCTCACAGACCAAGAATTTACGGAACTGCAAGTGAAATACTGTACAAAAATGCATCGTTTGGATAAATGGCCTGTTTTTTGATCTGCGCACTGTCCCCCCCCATGTCAAAAATACACGGATCCCAGCTGTCCTTTGGAATCACTCCCAACATGGGAAGACGTTTTCCAGTGTGAGCCATACAACTGCAAAACAGAAATCCTGATATATGCTATTGCTGAGGTCAGCAGTCAGTTCAGTCCAAGAACTGCAAACAGAAAGAACAAACTTTCAAAATTGCAGCCTCCCTGGATTCCTTCAGAACCAAGGCAGGGAGGATGCCCAAGCTTTAATTTTGAGCTTTCTGCCACAAGTGCAGCTCAGGTTACTAAGAATGGGAAAAGAGGAGTCTTGAAATGCAGACAAGCCTAGAGCTGAGAGCAGAGAAGACAGAAGAGGAATAAAGGCACAGAGCAGGACAGAGAAGCAGAACCCCCATCCATCAGACCATGTTCCCCTCTGCGATTTGAATTTGCAGTATGAACATGTCTTCTGTGCATCAATTTTCACCTCCAAGCCAATATATTCAGCACGTTAATCCTCTCCCCTCACTACATTTAGTTATTTATATGTCAGAAGAAATCCTCATAACTTTATTTTTTTCTCCCTATTTGCTGAATCTGTAAAAATGACAATCTGGCATTCTGACATCAGTCTGATTTGCTACTATCATGTCACAGAGGCATCATTAATGTCACCACCACAAGACTTTGATTTAATCAGGCAGGAGTTACTTAATAATCGGCTGGGGGGGAAAAAAAAATCTATATTTGTCATTTCCTAGCTGCTGGCACAGGAAGGAAGCCACATACACTCGTGCACATTTCACATTGTGGCAGCTTTCTTCAGCTCTGTCCATGCATCAGCTTCCTTCGGCTACACTCGCTCCCCGTGGACTAGCAAAGCAATCACTGGTCAATCCAAAAATTTCTCAGGCACATCAAGAGGATAGTAAACCTAAAATATCTCTATCTTTTCTCATCTTCTCACCATGCACACTTTCATTTTCAGGAGTGCAGCTTCTAATATTGGCCTCCAGAGGAAAACAAAAGTTTCATTTTTAATTCTCCCCTCGTCATAGCAGTACGTGTACTAAGTGGAAAAACAGTCAATTCAGTGAAGTGCATTTGATGCTATTCCTGAACACAAGACACAAAATAGTACCTTAATGCTTTGTGAGTCTTATTTTTAAAGTAAGTTCCCAAGAACTCAAGTTCCCATCAATTTCCTGTCACTACAAGTCATTCTCTTAGCCGTGTTTCCAGCTAAAAACTTCCTGAACATGGGTTATTATTAAATTTTGAGAACAACATTTTTTCCCTGACATTTCTTTTCATACTGCCATTTCTAATTAGTTCTCTCTGTAAAGATTCTTCCTCTCCTCTGCATTAATACATTCTTGATATGTACACCAATGACATTTTTGTCCCTTTTCTTACTCCCGTACATACAGCTAATTAGCCTCCTAAACCTTGCACTTTGTGACAGCTCCTGTGAGCACCTGATGATCTCTGCTACACAACTCAAAAATTATTTTCAATTTCTAGCTTTATACATAAATTGGACTGTGCAAAGATGAGCAGAAAACATGCATGACAGTGACATGGGGGAAATTATCCTAGAACATTTACAGATGAACGCATACATCAGACCACAGGGTGAGTGGGAGAAGGAGAAAAACTCCAGCTTCTAACAGCATATTTTCCCTGATAGATTCCTAATGCAGGATGAGAGCAGGTCTTTACATAGAGAAGGCCAAACTGTGGGCACCCACCCGATACCTGGTTCTCTCTCTTCCAGACAAAAAGACTGTCAGCAACAAAAACCCATGGGTTGCTTCCAGATATTCTTCAGTTTTAAGAACACCAAGCTTCAGATGTTTGTTTTACATTTTGAACATATCTCTCCTGAGATGAAGCCACCAGAATACCTTCCTATTGCTCACCTTTGGACGTTAATAAGAAAGCGTATCAGTTCACGAAACACTGGAAACAGTTATTGGTCCTAGTATGGAGTCATCTTGGGATTTAACAGTACAGTGTACAACCACTAACACAGCTTCTCGTGCCCTATCACCCTCCGGCTTACTGCACACCTGGGCAGTAGCAGAACAGAGGCAGACAGCAGCAAACTGCCCCATCTCATCCACACGGGGTGCATACAGGCCCAAACACAAACGGGGGATCAAGAACTTCCCACCACTGACATCCCTTCATGTTCCTTTATCTGACAGGACTTTATCTGAAAGATGCAAACAGACAAGTGTACTCCTTGCCAAGATCTCCCTTCTCATTTTTCAGACATAACTGATGACACTGATTCATACTATTACTAACAGCTTTAACAATATGCAAATGGTGCTTCAGCACTACACATCACGGATCATCGAGTATAACCTGAGTTGGAAACAATCCATAAGGACCACAGAGTCCAACTCCTGGCCCCACACAGGACCATTCAAAATCCAAACCCTATGTTTGAGAGCACTGTCCAGATGCTCCTTGAACTCCAGCACTGGTGGCCGTGCCCACAGCCCCGTGTAGCCCATCCCACACCCACCGCCCTGTGGTGCAGAGCCTTTCCCTGACCCCCAGCTGCCCTTCCCTGATGCAGCTCCATGCCGCCCCCTCAGCTCCTCTGCTCTGCACTGAGCACAGCGAGGGGCCTCAGACGCTCCTCACACACCTTGCCCTCAGAGCCTTCACTACCTTTGCAGCCCTCTTTTGGATGCTCTCTAAGAGTTTCATGTTCCTCTTCTATTCTATCTGATTTGTTTTACCCCCTTAAGGTGTTAGAATTGCCATGTTTAAAATGTTATTAAAAATACATAAATGAACACTTGTAAAATTCTGAGCCTTCTGTTACATTTCAGTAGGAAAAAAAAAGGATGTTAAGACCTCATATTTGACCACAGGAAACCATTCTTGGATCCCTTCCCTCCTTGAAATGTCATCAAGTGCATTCTACAGGAAGGCAGGCAACACACTTTGAGCAATAATAATGAAGTCCAAGCTGCCTGAGTTTTCTCCACTTCCCAGGTGGCTTTCACAGCCTGCAGTGAGCTTTATGTTGCCATGGCTACTCTTAGAAGCATTTCACCCTTCCTTTAAAACTAATCGTTTCACAGTTTCAGTACACGCATACCCAATCAGCCACAGATTCATTTTTAACTTTACCAGCTCTGAAATCTAACATTTGATTTAAAGCAAGTTCATCTGTTTTCCTTCTTAAGGCAGATGTAAATTACTTCCTTAGAGTATATCTTTTATTCCCCTTAATATTTGCAGTAGCATTAAGAAGATGGGACTCTCTCATTGTATCTTCTAAACTCCAGCATTAAGTCACATGTCACAGTTGGACATGATTTGTTTGCAAAGGACACCCAAATCTACTACTGGGGACCAAATGCCCGGGGACCCGTATTGCTGCATATCCCAAGTGAAATGGAAACAGTGACAGCCTCTCCATAATAGAGGTCTGTTGCAGAGCAGCCAATGCAATGGGCACAATCAGCAAAGCCCCTGAGGTCAACTTGGTTTGTGTTCAAGAGTAAGAACAGGCTGTGCTCTGTAGTCAACTGCTTTTGCACTCTTTCCTCCAGCCTTTAATATCTCATTTTTTCCTTAGCTCCAACAAATATGTCGGGATCGTCATTTTGTTCATGCGTAATGACTGCTCTGGCTGCAGAGAAGAGCTAGAGTAACTGGCTATTAATGATTAGAAAGCAACCTGCTTTCTAATGGGAATTTAACAAGTAGTTCCAAAAGCATGGGTCCATACAAATTTGTATTTTAATGTTGACTGTCACTTTTACAATCTCATATATGTGTAGATGTATGGATACCAAAGAACATACAAATTTATGCCATAACATTTCTCTAGGGCAAGACTCTTAGCACCTTCCTCCCCTCCCTTGTCACCTTCATGAATCTCACAGGAATCCATACTTTGGAGATATCTTGCTCTGCCCCCACTTTCCAGCCAAGCATATCTAGAGAGCTCTCAGTGGCTTCAAAAGAAACGGACAGAGATAAATGTATTAAAACTTACACTGTTATGCTGTGCTATTTCCATAGCAAAGCAGGCTGAAAATCTGCCAAGTTCAACCCCTTCAGGTCATTCAATTTAAATGCACAGCAGTGCTACATTAGATTGGATGAACTCTTTGGTGGACATGGGAGGAATCACAAAATTCTCCAGATAATGAGTTCTTAGATATTCAAGATTTCCACGTTTGCAGAACAGCTGCCATAAACAACCCCCCAAAATCTACATTAAAAATAACTGCCAGAGAATCATAAAAGCACCCAGGTTCCTAAAGATCTTCCAGATGATCAAGTTCAACTGTCAAACTAAACTACTGAGTCTCATCACTGAGCCACATCCCATAAAAAGCTTAAACTTCTCTGTAAACTCACGTTATTTGAATAGGCTATATTCTTAAAATAGAGTGCCTTGGTGCTGTGTGTGTGTTTGGAAGACACTGGCAGCTTAATCTCCAGGCACTCATCTCATAGACAATTACCGAGTCAATGGAGGACACCTATCTTCTCAGTACTTTATAGTTTAAGCTGCCTAAATAAAGCAGCAGAACATACAATGGTTTTATACAAATGCGGTGATATTTAAAGCACAGCAGCCTGTAGATTACATTACCCACAAATAACAGAAGTTATAGAAATATGTAATGTTGCACTTTGTGTATCATGATAGTCTACAGATGCACTCAGAAAAATGAGCTTCCATACCACACTTAGATGCATTCTTCCTCTGCTGTGTCCTGGAGAGATTGAAAATACTTGCGTTGTCCACATTGAAGAAGAGGCCAAGAGATGGCCTCATTCCTCTCTAAAACTTCCTATGGAAGGGAAGAGGGAAGTGCTAGGCTACTGCTTCCCACTCCCTTCCAACTGAACAATTTTATTTTCTCTCATCACTTTATGCTAGGAGCATGACAGAGAATTTGCCAGGCAAATCTTAATTCTTCTCCCCACTATTCTGTTTTGAGAAAAATGCCAAGTTCTCAACAATGTCACTAGCTTCACAAGACCGTAAGCTGCAACTGCTTTGGGCCCAAGTACTCTGGTCCATCTCCACATGCAGGGCAAGGGCAGAGGGATCTGGGGGATACTAGGTATTTCTCCCCACCCCACACTACCAGTTTGTTGGCAAGGCAATGCAAGCCTAAGTGCTGAAGTCCTCCATGTCCATGGAACCAATCCAATTTTAAGTCCTTAGATAAGCAGATGAGGTAGACTAGTATTTACATATGTGGGTAATATACTTTGCATAGATGAGACTTCTGCTATTAAAATCTCCGTCCTAAAAGTTCATCACACTGAAAATGGCACTTTCTCCTTTTCAGCCAGGCAGGAAAGATGGGGACTCAGAAGGGAAGCAGGGCTCTCTCATCAGCTGTGCTGTTCCCCTAACAGCTTGCCAACTGGTGCACAAACAGTAGGAGCAAATCTGCCTATTCCATTTTGGCTATTTAATTCCCCTAGAAGTCAATCTTTCTTTAAAACACTATTTTAATAGGCAGTCAGTAGAGAAGTTTTCCACTGAACTATTCTCTTCAGAAAAACACAAATCAAATACCAACTTGATAGAAGCAGAACTGTAAGTTCATATTCGATTAGTGTAACATTTACATTGCAGTAATTCCCAGCGTTCACCACCCTGAGGTCCGGTTGCACCAGACTCTGCACCGACACAGGAACTGCCTCTCCCCATAGTGTGTAAATCATTGCTCCAATAAGTAAAAGTAGAAATCTCCAGATTATTCCTCCTAAAACACCAGACTGATGGCAACAACAACAACAACAAAACCAGTATACAATGTAAATATTCAATCCAAACATACAATAGTGGCAAATACTAATAAAACTTGAGTGAAACTGAAAACAATATGAGAGATCCTGTGCTAAGCTACTGTTTCAAATACCTGAGATCAAGAGAGCAAACCACAATTATGATCAATAAAGCAAATAAAACAAATGGCCAATGAAATTAGATAGCTCATTAAAACACCTCAAATATACATGGATTTCACCAAAAGTAATGCCTCCTGTTTATTTCCAAGGAAACTACAACAGATACAAAGAACACAATGACACTATTTGAAAGAGCAAATTCTCAGCTACACAACACTATTTTTCAACATGGCCACCACCACTAACAGTGTATTTCCATCAGCAATAAATAAGAACCCTCATGCCGCACTTGTAAAAATCTGCACCAGCAGAGGTGACCCACTGTTTCACAGTGGCTTTGGCAGTGTCATTGCTAGGAAAATGTTGCCTATGCAGTCCACCTTTTATTGGCCTGAACAGACAGAAGGCAGAAGGTGCAAAATCTAGACTAGAGTGTGGATGTGGCAGGACAGTCCAGCCAACATTGGCAGTGTGCTCCATGGGCTTCAATCTGGTGTGAGGTCTGATGTTATAACACATGTTAGCATTTCAAGTTCCTCTGCTGGCTGAAAGCTCGAGCTGTGAGGGCATATTCTGCAGCAGTTGCCATAATAAAATAAAGGCATGAGCTTCATTTTGCACCTTGGATTGGTTCAATTAAAAAAAGAAAAAAAAAACATTAAAAAGTTAGAGTTGACGATTATGAGTTTATTTTATATGTTAAGTGATCACAAGCACATATGGAATGATAAATCCATTATTTTTGTGCTAAGCAATTTGTTGATTGGTAAAGAATGACAGACAATTCTTTCATGGTTTCATGCGGGAAAACTTTAACCAAGTAAATTTCCTGAGGAAGTAATGACTAAGCAAAGACAAAAAGCTGATGCCTTGTGTACTTAGAATATTTGCAAACTCTCATTTTGGACTGTAGGTTACACAACTTGTATATACAATGGATTGCTGCAGTACATTTTGTGAGGTGTTCACACCAGTATCAGAACAAGCAACAGGCAGACAGCAAGGGAGCCAGTTCCAGGTGAAGGAACGGATCCCCTCTACATCCTTAGATGAATTCCTTGAGAGTTTGAACTACATTCAGCCCAGAAGGTGAACAAAATGGCTCCTATCCAGCAAGCTAATAAGGGTGCTCCAATCTAGGAGAAGCAAAAGATCACAGATGGAATTACAGAAAAAACGGGTTAATCTCTCAATATGCAAAGTTGATTCCCTGCTGAACTGGTGATCTCTGATCCTAATCACTCCGGCTCTGTCTGAGGATATTGAAAGAATTGCAGCAGCCAAAGTAAACAACAAACAAACAGAAAGTCTTTCTAGGTATTTTCTATGTAGCAGATGTGTTAAAAATTTGTAATAAAAAATGTTCAGCCAAGTCAGTGAATGGTAAGAAACAATATATGAAGCAGCAACAAACCAAAGAGCAAAACAAACTAATCCAACAAAGCCAGAGAAGTATTCTTGTTAATGTCTCACCCATAACTAACGAGAAAGCAGCTCTCATCAAACCTTTTTCACAAACAAACTGATGATGTCATTAATTTTCTCTTGAACCTTAAGGTTGTTGAGGAAGAGGATCTGATCTAATACCAGTTAATTCCCACTGTGTGCGAAATTGTAATCTGTTCTGCAAACCAGATCTGACCTGGATTCAAGTCAAGAATTTGTGAGTTAACAAAAGAGGAAAAAAAAATATTACAGGACAGATGTATACGCTATACCTATGTATACCATGCACACAGTTTGATATTTTTATCGGTACAAAAGCATAACTGATATCAGATACATACTACACTCCAGTATTAGGTCAAGACATGGGGAATTAATAAAAACTACCATTTTTAACATACACACCTATTATAGAAACTTTCTTTTTTTTTTTTTTTAAAGCAGAACCAAAAAACTATGGCTGTTAGCACCTTCATGCTCTTCGTTTGCTGTTTTTTAACATTAAAACTGTAACGGCACTTATATAGGTCCTCTTTTCTTGAGTATTTTGAAGACTGATAACCATGCACATTTTAATTTGTGCTGCTATGCTGTACGGTTGCAAGCTTATATATCTGCAGAAATTCACTGTAAAGCTGAAACATAAATAAACCCATCAATATTAGAAGTGCGTGCGTACACACACAGAGGACTGCAGGCTTGTAAACAGCACAGGCGCAACTGCCTGGAGGAAACACTTGGCAAAAACAAAGACAAGAAGATCACCCCACAGATTTTAATTTATTTGTCTCTTCAGTGCTTAATAAAACAAACAAACAAAAGAACCCACACAATGCTCTGGAGAACCGTCTTCTGCAAATTCACATCCCTCAGAAAGCCTTCCAATTGTAGCCATATTAATTGCAACTCCAGCAGGCTTTATTTTACAGCTGAAGCAGCATGTAATTTTTCCACTAAAAGTAGTCAACAGATTGCACTCAGGCTTCAAAAAGTTGTTATTTACTCCAGACGTAGCTCGACAAACTTCCAAGATTTCTTTTGGCTGCAAATCTTAGGCAAATGTGGAAATATCCAGAACTGAAGCCAGCCCAGAAATGTAGGGCAGCTCTGTGCTACTTGCTCTTCCCTTTCCCAAAGCCCAAACAGACACCTCGCTGAGGGCTCCAATGTGCAGGAAAAGCCAGGTACGCTCAGCCTCCATCCCTGTGCCCCATTTGCCCTGCCCCAGTTAGGGCTGCTCGTCCCCAGCTTGCAGCAACCCAACTATCTGAGATTTCTTTTGAGGTGCTGAAAACATGGATGTCACAAATAACATGACAGAAACACGCACCCTGACTATGAGCCTGTAACAGCCTGATTTCCAAGTTCTGCACCAAGAGACACAACTACACAAACCAAGAGCACGAAAATTAGATAGAAATTTAAAAGCTCTTACAATCAAGAGGAAAGACTATTACAGTTTGAACAAATGTTTCCTATGGCATCAAAAACCACTGTCTTGGTGGAATAAAAGTATAAAACAGCAACCTCGAACAGTAGCAACAAAACTGAGTCCCACTGCACCTAAATGGGCATTAACACAGGCGAGCAAAGAATGAAGGATGCTATCTACAGCTAGCAACAAGTTATTAAGAATCAGCCTCCAAGAGCATTTCAAAAGGACCACCACCTTTCAGCTCATTCAAGAAAACATTTTAAAGAAGCTATCACCACAGACACAGCACAAAAATTCAACTTACCAGTACAAGTAATAGGCTAAAGCCAGCGCAATGAGTGTAGCACAGATTCCAGCTAGCAAGCATGCCCCCGACTGGCCTACCAACATCTTCCCAATCTGTTATTGATTAATAAAACAAAAAAAAGGAGTAGAAATAATGCAGGGGCAAAAATGGGAGATGCAAGTCGTTGCTGGGAAAGCAAATCAGTCTTGACATGGAGGAGGGATTATGATGACAAAAGCACATCGAGGTAAATCTGGAAGCACTGCAGCTACTAAAACTGCTGGCTCAACAACAGGAAAAAAATCTGGGTGTCCTCTTCTTTGCTTGGCTTCCTAAAACACCGCATTAAATGAGCCCCTCTTACCTCCAAGAATGAGGACGTGATGGGGGCATAAGTGAACTCCTATTTGAAATAGGTAATACTTCTCAATAAATATTACTGTCAGGTGGTGTTGCTCACAAACCAGGCTTTTGTTCTAATCCAGTAATCTTCTTACAGCAAATTACCAGGCTACAATCAACTGGATTCGCTCATGTGGTGAGGTACGTATGCCCAGCACTGCTGTTTGACACGTTTTGTGTTAGGCTGGTTTTTTTTTAACAGCTGAGAAAAGACAACCCTAGACAGTAAGTAAGAGGAGGCTTTTACCAACTGCAGCCTGTCTCTCTCCCACACAAGGACCCAACACATGGTTTGAGAGAGCAGGGCTGCAAAGAAATGGTTTGGTCTGCACCCAAGTACAGCCTTTCCAGGGCTGAAGGACTATTTGCCTCAGCACCGCAAAGAAGGGAGGTCTTAACACGAATAAAGGGGCTTTGCATCCAGCTGGGTGTTTTTTTCAGAGAGTAATTTGGGACTGTGCTGCCTTTACCCTTTCCCTGCAGCTCTTGGAGGAGAGCTCTACCACTATACAGGGAATGACATTTTCTCTCTTCTTATTGAGGGCTCTAGGGAGGCTTGAGCCACTGCAGGCCTGCTCCAGTAGCCCAGTTTAGAAGAAGGCACTAGAGGAGGCCAGGGATGAGAGGCAAGAAGTCTGTAGTCACATGCTGTGAGCCCAGTACCCATTGGGACATTTTGTGCCATGGTCTCAACAGTCCCAATGGAGACTTGAGGCAGCAGCCATGCAGTTATGGGATGGTGGGAGAGCACAATCTCTTCTCGCTTACAACTACACCAATGTCCTCAGTGCAGTGACGGTTGTTTCAACTGATGTAACTGATTCTCATGAGGGAAGGGTTAGACCACCAGGAAGAACAAAAAGAAATAACATCCAAACACAATCCTTAAATACTGAAAGAAAAATTGAAACGGTCTTTGCAGACCCAGCACTTCTGCTTCCTGACCCAACTTCGGCACTAGTGCTGCAGTAAGCTGTGGGGTGCTTCTGGCCCTTCCAGATCTCTTGCTGCCCTGCACATGTGACCACAGAGGTTTTAGTGAAATAGGAAGAGAGAGCAGAAGCACGTAAAGCAAAAATAAACAGGAAATAGTACAAACAAAGGAAGTCACAATGCTTGCAACTATTTAGAAACATGGCCGAAAGGGAAACCAAAGATTGGATTTGAAAATCACCAACCAATAGGAGATTTCATCAGGTATGAAGTTCAGCAGAGCTGGGCAGAAAAAAAGCAGTGAGTATAACAAGCCACCTCATAGTTTAAAAGGAAGCACAAGATAAGCATGCCACATCCTATGAAGTACATTGAGAAGGGTTCCATGCATCAGGTTGTGCATGAAGTCAACTTCTGAGTCAGGACAGAAACAATCCAGTATTCAGGATGTTAAGGAAAATTTGAAGCGCCCTCTCTGCACCAGTTCAATAGGTTCTCCTACCCTGCTGCATCTTGAGCAAACTCCAGGGCTATTTCAAATGCTTTTTCAATCTCACCTGTAACTCAGCCACATTTCTGATGTGATTACACAGGCACAAAGTCTTACTGCTATCCTTCTTTGTCAGTTGAGGAGGCAGCTTGCACCTAGATCCACTGCTTGGGAATAATAAGCTCTTGTGGGATCCAAAGAAATTTCTATGGGTTGTATTCCCCAGTCTCATTTTGAGATTGGTCACATACGAAATTATGTATTGAAACAAAAACCTCAGCGGCAAACACACACAGTTCAGAGATGGCAGGAGGTTTACAGACATTCACAATCTGCAAGCTGGTGCTAGCAATGTTGCCATAGGTGAAGCTGAATCACCAGCTTCCAGGACTGCTGACCAGTACTTTTCCAGACCACAATATTCACTGCAGAAAGTGCATATAATGGAATATGACTGAGCAAAGGACAGCCTTACAATTTTGTAAATAAAACAACAAAACCAAAGTGGCAGTTATCTAGAGGCTTCATTTAATAAAATAATTAGGAATTTGCAATTATTGTCTATATCTGGAACAAATCTTACTTGTTATTTCTATTATAAAAGCAATTCTAAAATTATAGTGCCAGTATTCAAACAGCGATTCTATAATACCAACCTTACATAACAAACAGAAAGGAATTATCTAACAGAAGCACTACTAGTACAAAATGATTTCTGAGTAATAAGCCTCTTGAATTGTGTGAAATAATCAAGTTATATAATTAAACAATGTTGCCAATCTTAGTCTCTGATGATTAAGTAAAACCTCAACAGCGTCTACTCATCTTTAAGACTACACAAAATGCTCCCCTCTGCTCCAGGTGGTTGAATTTTCAAAGCTGGTGGGAATTCACTCTTTGCATTCAGATAAAGTACAAAAGAAATTCAAGAGCACTTGTGCATTTAAACACAAAACTGTAAAACCTAGGGGCCCATCAAAAAGCTCACTTCCAGCCACAAAGGCTGGTGGCATTAAATATGAAAGTAAAAAGTAGCAGGAGAAACATAGGCATAGACACAGGCGTTCATAAATTTGAGTCTTCTTCTAGATAAGTTTGTGTGAAACTGGAAAATGCTTGGTTTTCTTACCTGTTTTTTCTTATAGTTTCCTTACCTGTTAAAACCAGGGACAAACAAAGTCCCATCCACACCATGCAACATTTAAGTATTATAAGAAGGAGGATACACTTTGCTCTCCGAATGGTAAATTACTCATAAATTGACCCTCAAACAAAAGAAACAGAGTCAGCCAAGAGATAGCTGTCAACATGGAAATATGCTTTTGCTGAACAAGGAGAAGCTTCTCACTGTGGCTAAAATCTCAGCAAACACTGTATGTGCCCCCACTCAAGTTCAAAGCTTTTCTTTGATGTAATGCACACTAATTGGGAAGAAATTGGAAGTCTGTATTTCAAGAAATGCCGATCTGCTTTAAATTTTGGGTAGGGAACATTATTTTCTGCAAGACAGGAGCAATGTTATTTATTTTATGATTGTAGCCAGTGTCATACTACTTCCTCCCGACTTCTAAGGGGTTCAAACTGAGAAGGAGGTGTGTAGCAGGTAGGAGAGGGAGGGAAGATGAAAGCCATTGTTCTGAAGTATTTGGCTTTGGAAGATCTCAGTAGCAAGAGAAACAAGGAATAAAAATACTGAACGCAGAAACTGTAGGTGCTCTGCTGAGCAACTGTCACTCACATGGCTCCAGTCCGTTGTTTAGAGCCATGAAGGAATAATAGGTGAAATAATAATAGGTGAAAAATGTGGTTTGGAATAACAACAGGTAGAGAACCCAAACAGCCCACGGAAGCTGAGTTGGCATGCAAAATTGTACTGGGGAGTTTGATTCCATGGAGGAGTATGTTCAGTGCAATGTTACTTTGTACAGACTGCCATTTACAACCCAATGGGAAGAATGCAAGAAAGGTGGTGTAACAGGGAAGTCGCATCACCTCTGTTCTTCCTTGTATAGGATCCAACTTTCGTTCTCTTTCATGCCATCTCAACTGTCACCAGGAGTACATTCCAACCCAACACAACAGCTGGGCCTCTTGCAGGTGATTTTATTGACAAATATTTCACAGTGCTGTTATCAGTCTGAATTCATAATGATCCCTGTGGTCAGTTCTCTTTTTGCATATACATAAGACATATATTTTTCAAAAAAGGTAGAGCACGCTATCAAGCAGACTGATAGCAAAAGCAAATACATGCTGGGCAAAGTTTCTCATTCTGTGTCCTCAGACAAGACCACACCAGCCCATTCAGGCTTAAATACCAATGCTGTCAGCAGCCAAACAGCATACAACCTATTTGGTGTAAATGAAATAAGAAAAAACAAACAAACAAACAAACCAAAACCACAACCAAAGAACAATTCACCCCCCAAAAGAAGAAACAATCAAAACACTTGAACACCTCATTTTGATTGTAAATTTGAACTCCATAAACATGAAATGCATTTTCACATATGGTGAAATCTTTCTGAATTAGAACTAGCACACTTTATAAATACAGTATTCCACTCATTCAAAAAATTAACTTGGAAGTGGAAGGCTTGTATGCTATTAAAAGGTGGGACTGTTGTTGGTTATTCAGCTGGGACACCCAATAGAAGCTGCTCTGCATAATAGTTGATCTATTTTAAAACCTATGTGAGAGAAAGACCTGAAAAGAAACATTTATAGCTCTCCCCATGTATTAAAATCTTCCGTCTCCTGGTAGCTTCACATCCTATTGATAAATAAAATAAATAATCCTATTGATAAATAGGTAATTCAAGCCATTATGAATTCTTCAGAGCACAGCATCCTTCCATGGTAACACATGCAGGTTTTGAACACCAGCAAAGATCTGAAATCAAAGACTTGTTAGCATTTTCATGATTCAGTTTTCTCTGCTTATCTTTGTCCAAACAGTGGCCTTCTAATGCAGTATTGGAAAGAGAGGTAACCTAGTTACCCTTCTGCCAAAGACTAGGGATATCTGACATGACTAGCCCACTAGAAATGCGTGCTTCTGTTGTTCCAGAGGGCTACTTTGCGCAAGGTCTACTCCCCAAATGACAGTAAAAGAACCAAAGTTTTCACAGATGCTCTCTGCTCTTGTTATCATCATATCATGCACAATAGCTCAGACTGGATCTTTACAAAACATCATTTAATGATGGCTGTGAGTTCCTTCTCAGCCCTACAGGTGCTGTAGCATTGATTCTGATCTCAGTGTGTGAGGTTTCTCAATAGCCTAACCCAAATGAGGTGGGCAATCACGTGCATGGAAATTTCTACATTACAACCACACCATCATTGCCACTCCTGTTAGAGATATACAGCATCACTGCAGCAGAGATTGTTTTGTTTCCTGAGAGAGTTATAAAGTGCCAAAAGAAATGTCAGGTGAAATTAGCAGCATAAAAGTAGGCACCCGTTTCTTTTGGAGCTTGCAGCATTTCAGAATAGATGGACTGCCAAGCCACAAGTTTCTCTCCAACATTCAAAAAATTAGAAGCTTATTAGTAAACGGAGGTGTTCATTATACCAAAGCCTAACATTTAAAAAAGCCTGTGTGCCACGTTTGATTATGGAATACCATCACTCTAGCTTGGCACTGCTCTTCAAAAGCTCTTCAGCCAGAAACCATAATGGTTTGAGAAGCAGCATCTATGTTATTATGATTCATTTTTATTTGCTAGAATAATCCTTAGCTCATCTGCATTATATGCAAAGAAAAAAATCAGATATTCAAGGATTAGTTAATTCAGATATTAAAAACTGCCTGCAGTTCAATGTTTTGTGTTCCTATAGAACACATTTATAGACAGTGAGTCTAGCAAAGCAAGCTGGCTTCATTTTAAATAAGCAAAGAAACTGCTCTAATTACCAAACTAATCCAAAAGAATCAATATTTCCCCAATCAAGATATATAATGAGAACCTTCATGCTATTTACTCAGCAATGGATAATTGCTTCTTAAGTCCGCGGACTACACTGTTCACTTTCAAGCCCATTAAATGTGAAATAGTTATTTTGATTCACTCTATTTATGTTCCTGTTACCTCCACTACAAGCAGTCAAATTTTGGAAATATTTGTAATAATTGAAACTTCTCTGCGTTAATAAGGAAAGTATTTTTTTGTAACTAAGTTCATCATTACTTCCAGGTGACTGGAAGCTTATTTAGATGTATGGTTTGTCCGATTTCAAGAGTCCCCTACTTCAGGGGCTCCTAGAGGCTCGCTCTTAACTCATACTTAGGGTCAGCATGTCCTGATGTTTGCTTGTATTGATACAGGCTGGTTGAGTAGTTGGGATCAATACATATTAGATTAAAGACCAATATATTAATGCTCAGGTTGGAAAAGGCCTTAAAGATTATCAAGTCCAACCACAACCTGACCATACTACCCTAACTCTAACAACCCTCTGCTAAGTCATGTCCCTGAGCACCACATCCAAATGGATTTTAAACACATCCAGGGATGGTGACTCAACCACCTCCCTGGGGATCCTAATCCAGTGCTTAACAACCCTTTATGTAAAGAAGTTTTTCCTGACACCCAACCTAAACTTACCGTTTGCTTTTAGCTTAGCAAAAGGAATTGATGCATGTTAGTTCTAAAACGTTCCAGTTTAGCTTTGCTTGGTATGTGAATGGTTTTGTTTTCCACAGTCCATGCTTCACTGAAACCACAACAGATTGCTTTTTATCTATATACTACATACTGGGAGTTTCTCTGTATCCACCAGGTGCAAGGACTTTTTCTTGGGTTTCATATAAATTGTTTTGAGTAATAGTGTACCAAGATACAAAGTTGCTCATTATGGCATAACAAGCAATGGAAATATGTCAAATTGGAGAAAAACAGCTGAAAATCAGCCAAAGGTCACTGTGATTAAGCTGAAAATAAAATAAAAGAGATGAAATCAGCAGTCTTCTGACAACTAAAGGTCTGCATTGCACGTGTTCACAGGATTTTAGCATATATTAATGAGTTCTTGGAAAAGAATGAATACATATGCCATTTCCAGTAAATACATCACATATGTATGCCTTAACTGTGTATACAAAGAACCTGAACTCTGAGAGTGCACGCCTGATTTGTCAAGTCACCCAGTATGTACCATGAATAAAGGAATGCCTACTTTCTAACACCACATAGGGATTAAAGAGTTTACTTCTGGACTTTCTAATGACAGCATAAATAATCTTACAGCAACCACTTATTCCTGATTTGTAAAAACAAGATGTATCTTAAGCTAAGCTGTAATCATTTCAAGGAATTGATGGCTGTAGGCACAGAGGGATGAGTAGACTGAACACAGCAGCACACGTAACTGCTCTGCAAGTTTATGTTACCAAATTTCCCAGCACTATGCTGGCTCACAGACATTAATAGTACAGACATTCTCCTGTGAGGTACACATCACAAGAGTAAGCAGCAGCGCTATACCTGCAATGAAAAAGAAAAGGAACTGCAGGATAAGATGGTTCTCTGTCGGAGCCCTTTAGCTGCTTTCTTCTGATACAGATCTAAGTTATCTAGATGACTCCTTACTGAGTATAGCAGAAGCTCAGGAAGGGGGAATGAGTATCTTCCTTGAGAGTCATGCAGAAATGACTTTCTAAACCACTGGCAGACAGACCCAGCAGTGCAGCTGTCCTACACACACACACTGGTTCTCCACCATGGTGGAACAATTTCTAAAGCAGCCCAGCCACCACAGGCATCATCTCCAGCTCAGTGGAGGGTCACAAAGATGACAAGCGACCCAGACTATCTCTTGTATGAGGAAAGGCTGAGAGACTTGGGACTGTTCCACATGCTGGACAGAAGACTTGTTATCAATAGAATCAGAAGATGTTATCAATATTTCTAAATACCTCAAGTATGGGAGTCATATGGATGAGGCCAGGCTTTTTTCAGTGTGTGCAGCTAGAAGACAAGGAGCAATGGCCAAAACTGGAACACAGAAAGTTCCATTTCCATACAAACTGGCAAAAGAAATTCTTTGCTGTCAGAGTGACAGAGCACAGGCTGCCCAGAGAGGTGGTAGAGTCTCCTTCCCCGGACATATTCAAGATCCACCTGGATGCTTTCCTGCTCAACCTACTGCAGAGAGCCTGCTTTAGCAGGGGGTTGGACTCTGATCTCCAGAGGCCCCTTCCAATACCTGTGATTCTACCATTTACCAGCCATTTTCTATCACAGATGTATACGGTTGCACAAACTTTAACCTCTCAATCTTGGATCAAGCCACACTTGTGCAACAGGCTACTGGTCCAAATGAACATGAACACCAAAACCATGGCAGAAACAGAGAGACTCTTAAGGAAACAACAAATGTGCAGAGCCTTGTGACAAAATTGGCTCTTGCTTATATGGAAAAAAAATAATGCCTTTTGCAAGAGAGTCTATAGGCTAAGGAGCACATTCACCAAATTTTAAGAACCTTAAGGAGGACTTAAGTTGCATTTAGGCACCTGCTCCTAGGAGCAGCAATTACTAAACTCTTGTCCAAAAACAACTTATGGATCTTTGATTTCCCCTGAATTCCACTGTGCTCACACTGGTCCTTGATCACTCTAGTAGGACAGACCAGTGATGGGCCCTGTTCCCAAGGTAGCCAGCACCTTCTGACAGTGCTGTTCCTTCCTCTCAGCCTCCTAGGGAACAAAACAGTGTGGTGTAGTCCCACTGTTTTCAACTATCAAGAGGATCCAGTGCTTCACAAAACACAGCTGGTACCCTTGTTTCTTTCAAATGAAAATCAAGAGAGCTGACCTTCTGTTGTCTCTCTCCTAAATAGAGGCTCAGTAGTTAGAGGGGCCATACTCAAATGAAAGATGTGATAACAATATTCTCTCCACACTGAAATAGCTCAGAGCAACACTTCTCACCTGGCATAAGAATGCTGCATGCAATAACTCACACAATAAACAAACAAACAAAAAATCCAACACTGAGAAACAACCCAACCTACTCAAGTGTTTCTGAACTACCAAGGAAAACTATTCCTTATTTTTACAGTGTCCCAGCGCAGTGTGCTATCTATTAAAAACAGATGGGAAAGAACATTACTTTTTATGTTGTGCAAAATCGACTCTTGGCTTAAATATCATCCTACACCAGACTAACAGTAGGGAATATGTCTCTGGTAGCAGCTTTTCAGAGTAGAGGCCTCTGCTTTACAGGCTTTGAAGCTGCCTCTTAGTGCTGATAAAATAAGTATGAAAACAAAGAATGTAAATGGTTTCTAATATATTCTACACCTCTCCTTGCCTGAACTAAAAGAAAATTGTGGCTGTCATTACTGCTTTTGTGAGCCACTTCTTGTTTTAGTCTGCTAGATCTTTATGTCCACAACTGCTTTGCGAAGGTTCTGTTTTTTCACCCAACCAACTTATATTAAAAAACAAATCTTCCAACAACTGTTACAAATTGCCACACTGGTGAGACTGAGAAAAATATATCCCCCAGGATGATATACTGTAAGGACAAAACCAGCAGGAGATACCTACAGGGCCTCTGCTTATGAACAAGCCCAGGAAAGAAAGGGCAGCCATTAGGAGAGGCGCTGCCATAATTCAGTCTCCCTGCACTTTATTCCCTCACCTCCTCGACTGTGTGCCCATTGGTACCAGTTGTGCTCTTGCTCATGAAATGGAGATTTGTTCTGCATCAGAAGTGTCCACTGGGACACTGAAAAGCTCTCAGTGAAATTTCTCTAATCCATATTAACATCTATCGACCCGCTCAGGATTTATCTGAACAATGAAGAAGGCGAAGGCTGAAGGAATTATTCAGGGGATTATTCAACCTGCGCAGCTTCCAGCAAAGCCATCCGCCTCACTTGGGACATTTCATTTTCAGAAGAACCTTCCATGCTTTATCAACCTGAGATAAAAGAGTCAGGCATGCACTATGACAGACACAGACACCAGGCTTTGCAATCTGCAGGGCTGGGTTAGAGAAGCCCAAATTCTGTCTTCTCCAAGCAGAAATAGAGCTTAAAAATCCACCAGCTGTGCATAGTTCATACAATCCTGTCCTCTCAATATATTTTAGCTTCTCGCTAATGCTCACATTGATGGCCTTAAACAAACAAACAAACAAAAAGAAAGAAAAGAAAGAAAGAAAAAGAAAAAGGCAAAAATTGCAGCCGTAAAAACTGAAAAATAAGCCAAAAGGTAGCAAACACATAAAAACGGGCTTTGATGCATTTCTGTGGCATTGCTTACGCACAGCAACAACCTCAAGAAAAAACACTGCAAAATCAGCTTTGAAAGCAACTGGTCACCATCACAGTATAACGAGGCTGTTTCATCTGCAACCCTCACCCACCAAAGCTGCAATGGCCAGCATTAGCCAGATTCAGGTGAAGTGGCTAATTGTGAGTGCTTGTGCAAAATTTTGATCCAAGAATATGTGGGGGTTGTAGATGTGATAATTTGCCCATCCAGTATGATCTGAGATAAATGTTTTAGCTCTCTCTCCAGCTGGATTAAAAAAAAAAACAACTTCAAATGGGATATACCTTTGCATGGAGTGAATACAGACTGTGGCTGCTACAGTGCATTACAGTGCACATTGCTTTGTGAGACTGAGCTTTGAAGGGAATCTCACAGAAATGAAAGTTTTGTGGGAGGCGACTTGTCCTATAATAGACCTTGAAAGGTTATAAAATACCAAAGCAACACTGTCTGTTTGCAAAATCACCAGAGCTAAATTACTTTCCTATATAAAAAAAAGCCACTAATAGCCCATGAAAGGGGCAGAGTACCACAGAGATCATCATTAAAATGTCAACAGCTGACACTAGCCAGTCCATTTTTAAAATTTTGTCCTGGAAATCTCTGCCCCATTGCTGTGTCAGTGGGATCTCATCAGCTTTTTACTTTTGCTGCCACCTTCTACGGGTGAGAGACCACTGGAAAAAAAAAAAAAAAAGTGTTGCTGTAACTAAACATTTTCATATCAGGTTACCAGATAAAATTTAAAGGCTATTTGGCTTAAAGGCAGCCCAGTCTGAAATGACTTCAGAATCAGCTGTCAAGAGATTTCTAGGAACTCTGTAAGAACCACTTCAAAGCACATTAAGGCAGTTCCAAGTACAGTTCCAAGGAGGGAGGAAATAATTTAGCATGTAAGGAGTCACCTCAGTAAGGGTTTATCTGTGGTTGAGTCTTTGCTGCAATTAATACCAACAGGTACAGCATGCATGAAAGCACACGAGTCAACTCTACAGCACACACCAAGCTGAAGCGCAGGTTTCCCTAAACTAAATTCAAAGAGTGGGTGATGTTTGATGCCTCTCCTGGCAATCCATAGAGATCTATGAGAAAAACAGGATGTGCACCCCCCTTTTTTTCTAAAAGCATCTAATTGCTACAGACAAAACACAAATACAGAAACATGGGGGATGATTTCTTTCTTACCACCACCACTGTGGACCACTTCTGGCACCTGGCAACACTCAGAGCAACAGGAGAATTCCCATCTCCTCCCTCCAGGAAAGTACCACTGCTTATATTTCAAGAGATTTGCTTTCTCATTTGCCTATAAACAAAAAAGATATTCTTCAATGAATGAGGGTAAAAATATTTTGTTTAAAAGCAAAATACAATGCAAATAACACAGAGCTGCTAACCCCACTCACCCATCCTTCAGCTCAAACTCTCCCTATAAACGTTAACTGTCTTTTCTTTAGGTAAAGAAAAAAAGAAAACAAAACCAAAAAACAGCTCCGTCCCTCTTCCCATGTACTAATGTTACACTCTGCTCCACATGCATCAACTACCTTTACTTTCAGAAGGTCTGGCTGGCACATATCTATGAAATTAAAAGCAAAAGTGCTCTATTTATATTTAGTAGTGAAACTGCACCTCCTATTCAGAAATGAGAAGGGGTTTGCATACTGAAGAACTAACCTACTTTTCCTAGCTTTACTAATAAGCATAACAAAGGGTATTTCTTCTACCTACAAAACCCCGTCTTCATAGAAGTTACTTGAAAATGAAGCAGAAGCAATTATCTATTCTCAAAACACACACTTAATCCCTATATTTTATTAAGAGTGAGGTTTTTTTAAATGATCTTGAAGCAATTAAGTTAATCATTATTTAATTTTAGATTTACTGAACTGAAGATTTACTTCAGACACAAGCTCACTTTCCACATAATTTAGTCACAGTAATTAGAGATGCACTTTACCCAGAGGTGGCTTGTTTAAAGCATGCTATCTGATTTCACAAGCCCTGCAAACTAGATGCAACGTTTATGTAGAAATCTACAACTCAAACTTCAAAACAAGAATAACCCTCAATAAAATCAGATTTAACAGACTGCAAACCTGTTTTTTTCTCAAAAATAATAATTACTTTTTCTCAAAAGTAATAATAAAGCCATTCAAACATCTATCCTGCAACTCAGGAAATCACAAAAGTGAACACATAACATTTATCAAACCCACCACTACTTTTACCAGAGTTTAAAGACGTTGAATCCTAGTCTGTCCCGAGTTGAAAGGGACCCATAACAATCACTGAGTCCAGCTCCCAGCTCCACATAGGACCACCCAAAAATCAGGCTATGTTTTAATCAGGTCTAATTTTAATCAGGATGTAGGGCCTGCAGAAAAATGCATACATTTAAGAGAATGCCCAGCAGACATCTGATACTGGAAGTAACCAGAACTCCATTCTCCACTGCAGAATTCTGTGACAGTTGTATGAGAGAAGCAGAAATGATAACCAGGCATATAGGCTCATATAGTGAATACAGAACCACAGAATCATTAAAGTGGAAAAGAGTTCTCTCTGTTCACTAGATTCAGTGACCAGTCCATCCCCACCATGCCCACTAACCGTGTTCCTCACTGCTTGAACATCTAAAGGGATGTTGACTCCATCACCTCTCTGGGCAGTCAGTTTCAGTGCCACTCCATTCTTTCTGAGAATAAATATTTCCCAACATGAATATTTACCCTGCACCCTACACCATTCAAAAACTGCTTTAACTCTGACCTACTTCAGAGAACTTTGTGCAACCACACTGTTGACATCGACTCACACCAACAACTGGTGAGCCATTCAGCAAGCTGGTAATGCTCTACCTCAAATTTAGGTTTGTACAGTTAATGGCATCACTGCCAGTCCAGCTGGGCAGGCGCAGTTCCCAAGGTCAATTTTATGTCAAAATGTGTTTGCTGGTTTTTGGAGCAAAGGGTGCCATCATCCACCATTTCTGTTAGAGGCAAGGGAAACAGATGACCAGGCAAGCATTTTAAAAGATTACATCACTTTCTACAGTTCTTTCTTGAAAACTGTCCAACAAAACACAACTGCTCAGCGTTCAGATTCAACTGTTTTCAAATCAAGAAAAATCTCATTCTCTCCAAATATGGAAACTATAGATTTTTTTCAAGATTTTAAAATCCCTACTGTTATGATGTAATTTGGCTTTCTGCACAGAAAGGGCCACGTGAACATGGCATCAACCACACACAAGGCTTTCATGAAGAGTGACAAAAATTAAAACATGTAGCTACAAAGACAGCGGGACATGAAAGATTTACTGAAGGGAGATTACTGAAAATAAAGGTAAGTAAATTTAGGTAAGATATTAGGAAGAAATTCTTTCCTCAGAGGGTGGGGAGGTGCTGGCACAGCTGCCCAGAGAAGCTGTGGTGCCCCATCCCTGCAGGCGCTCAAGGCCAGGTTGGATGGGGCCCTGGGCAGCTGAGCTGGTGGGAGGCAGCCCTGCCCATGGCAGGGGTTGGGGTTAGGGTTAGGGTGGGCTTTGAGCTCCCTTCCAACCCAAACCATTCTGTGCTATCTGGACTTTCAGAAAACATTAAGTAATACTTTTCTGGGTGGCACTGCATGAAGTAAACAAGTTGGAGACCTGTCACTTGGAGTTGACATCAGTAAGGATCCCGCCCAAGAGAGATGGTGACAGAATAGTGTGGAGAGAAAAAGCTGCAGACTTTCCATGAGTCACTAACAAACACACTAAATAAAAAACAATATCAGTTTGCTGGTTCATTTTCATCAATTACAGCTTACATAAAAGATGACAGCAGATGATGACAATGTTGGAAAGCAATTTCAACAGAAATGAGAATTGAATTGTCATGCAACAGGTAACACAATCTTAAAGGCTGGAGCCACACAAGCAAGATGGAGAGTTCCTAATATACAGTGCACAACTCCCCACGTAAAACAAGCAAGCTCAGACACATGCTGGAAGCTGGTGAGTGCCAGGAGTAGAAGGGCCTTGATGTACTAGCTGATCTTAGCACAAAAAGGCTGGAAGTCACCACAGAGATGCAGCTGTGCAAAATGCTTATGCAATCCTGGGATATATCCAGAGAAACATTTCCAAGAGAGACAGAAATACATGGAAATACAGAGAAAACTCTGCTAAAATCCCATTTGGAATATTGCACAAGACAGATCACCTACGTTCAAAAAGGAAGCTCTAGAAACAAAAGAGTCTGACAGAATGCTTCCACACTGTGCGCACGGTGACCTGCATGCATGGCCTGAACAAAATGGTTTAGAGTGGATGCATTTGCCCCTGTAAGACAATAAAGATAAAGATGAGGAAGGGGAATAAGCTATCTGAGCCAGAAAGGCTGCTGGTACAAGAACAGAAAGGCATCAGCTGATCAGAAGCGAGTTTCAGAAGGAACCAAATCAGAACAGCAGTGTTCTCGGTGAAGCTTTCAGAACAACAAACCCATGTGCTTAAGGAGTCCTTTGTGACATTTGTGAGAAGGGCATGACGATACAACACCTGTTCTTTACAGTTCACAGTACTTTTGGGCTACTCTATCTAAACATCCACTGAAGGGTCTATGAAACAATCACAAAAGCAGCTGGTTCTTTGTGGGGTAAGTGGTACAGTGTGTGGCTTACAGAAGAAAAATACATAAATAAAGCTGATTTATAGGGGAAACTGTAAATAGCTCAACTCATCTTCCTTGCAGGCCAAAAAGGCAAACAAATATCTCCTAATTTAAAATAGTAATTTTAGCAAATTTATTTACATTAAAACCTTCACCTGCCAAGTACGGTAATATAAAGCGTGCATTATAAAAGCTCAGCATAAAAATATTCGAGTCCTGCTTCCCAGCATCCCCCAATACAGCAATCAGCAGAACCAATGCAACAAAGCATGCTACAGTTCAACAAACTGCACTGCTTGAGCCAAGCAGCTCCTTGGAACAAGTAAATGTTCTCCTTTCAGAGTGATTCTTAAGCACTGCCTTCGTGGCATTTCAGAGGGATCTTTGCCTTTTCACTGTGTACAGCCCCTCTCATGCAGACATTTTACTAAAACTGATAGTACTGAGGTCAAAGTTCCCATAATGAGACACTACAACCGGTAGGAGAAAAATATCTGGTTCAATATTGGAACAAGGCAGTGTTATGCAAGAGAGCAGGATTTGAAAGCAAGTTAGATCTGGTAACTTCTGCTGTACTGGTGCACGCATGAATGCTGGAGCCCCCAAGTAAGAGAATCTTTCCATTTAGGATCCTTATCTTCTCCCACTTTTTAATTCATTATTTATTTAATAAGTATAACCATGAACTGGAAATATATCAAATTACTGCTTGGATGTCTGCCAAGACTCATCAAAAGCATTTATACAGTACATCGAGCACAAAAAAAAAATTGCATCTGAGTACATACATTTCTCCATTTCAAAGAGAACTTCTTTCAATTAAATATACATGTGCATGCACTTAAATGCTTATACAGTTTCTCTTGCATCATGCCTTACTCTTGCTCTGAATGCAAGATGATAACCCCCCAAACCACATCTCCATAAGCTAGTTTGATATCTCAGGCTTTGAAAATATTCTCAGCACTCCGACATTCAGGATGTACAGGACACAGAGTTGAACGCATCCAGTTTTGTCTTCAACATCATCTCACAAGGACAGCACTTTATGACCATTCAGATATCAATTGAAGAGCTTCAGGAAGCTACTTTCTGTGACCATCCTACAATTGTGACCATCATCTCATAGAAAGAATACCCCTAACCACTAACTGCTCCCGTAATAACAATAAGAAATGGTAGACTCTGAAACTGCTTTCAGAAAAGGAAAATTTAAATCATAGTAAAAAAAAATAAAAAAAAATAAGGCAATATCAGTAAAGGTACAAAGGGTTTAAAACACACTGTTAGAAATATTGGCATTCCCAATGCATAACTGAACTGTAAACCTTCTTGCTAAGGTTGTTACCAGGTGGCTTAACAAGGCTAGGAAGAAAGGAACTAGATTAATTAGAGAAATAGAAATTAGGAGAACATTACAGTGAAAACACCGATCCTGTTGACTGTAAATCCTTCTACAAAGTATTCAGGACAAGTCAGATGGACTACTGACCCAGATAGACAACAGACGTTCTTCCTTTTCAGGATGGAAATTAGGCTTCTACAGCAAACAAAGGGTTTAATTTTCCAGTCGTCATGGTTTTATGATTTTTGGTTATCAGTATTCCACATCATAACATCATGTAGTGCACTGGGAGTTAAAGAGTTAATGCTCCAGGTCTGTAGACTGTGGATAGTTCTGGGTACCTGGTTCTCAGAAGAGAAGAACTACATACCACATACCCCAGAGGACTCCGCGCTATTCTGTTTCTGTTTTCCGTTCAGAGGGAAAGATAAAACTGCTCTCATACCACGAGCTGTTCCCTTTTTTCCCTTCTGCTCGGCCTGGCTTGATGTCTCACCTTAGCAAAAGAGCAAGACCTTCAGTTTTTTGATGCCTTCTCTTGTTTTACTTGATTTATTAGTTTCAATTCTAATTACATTGTATTATGTTGTATTATAGTGTGTTATCTTGCATTTTAATATCTTATTTAGTAAATCAGTTTGTTTCTCCTCAGATTGTTGCTGCTGTTTTGCTTTTAGGCTCCACCTCCCTACCCTTTCCCCTTGTCCCTTTTTCCACTAGTCACAGAACCAGGCTGAAACAGCCCGCAAACCGTTGACATCAGTGCAACTTGGAACCAAACCTTACAGCTTTGAGCTTCTTTGTAAGAGGGGGAAGAGAGAAGCATGAATGAAGGCGATACGTTTACCTATATCCTCCTGGCTCATTCAGCTTCTATATTCATCTTGAGCAAGGTTGGGCAGCAGTTCATAGAATGATAGAATGGCCTGGGTTGAAAAGAACCATAATGATCATCCAGTTTCAACCCCCCTGCTGTGTGCAGGGTCACCAACCACCAAACCAGGCTGCCCAGAGTCACATCCAGCCTGGCCTTGAATGCCTCCAGGGATGGGGCATCCACAGCCTCCTTGGGCAACCTGTTCCAGTGCGTCACCACCCTCTGTGTGAAAAACTTCCTCCTAATATCTAACCTAATTGTGTCTAACGTTGTCTGTAGCTTCCTGTAGAGACAGAGCTATGATGGTTAAACATCCTCCAGCGGATCCAAATGTGGCAGCTAAAACATGACTGCCCTCTCTTGTATGTTCTATCCTTCTGCTGGGATTACTGTTTCAGAGTGGGAACACACACCTGAACCTTAGTTGTCCCAGTTGACAACTCAATGCCTTACTTCAAAAACCTCCAATAAATGTGCATTTAAATGTGCATTCTTGGAATAGCTTCTTTATTTTTGAGTGTTTGGCTTTTTTTTAGGGTAGCTGGAAAATTCTGCTGGAGTTCCCTGTGAGCTGCTGGGATATGCACAAGGTCCCTCCTGCAGTACCAATAGCTGATAATATCTGGAGGAGCAAGTGATGGCTGACATCAAAGCAGCGAGACTTGCTAGACAATCCTGGTCTAAGCTGAAGAGGTTGAATTATTCTTGATTAAAGAGGCTATAAGACTTCTGATACCTGAGACATCCTAGCAACAGAAACAAGGCGAATCCTCAGCAAGTTAAGTCAGCAGTCTGTGTGATACTGCAGAGCTTAGTTGAAAAACTTGTTTCACTCCTAGCTTCCATCCCAGGCTGGATATGGCTCTGGGCAGCCTGGTCTGCTGGTTGGCAACTCTGCACATAGCAGGGGGGTTGAAACTAGATGATTATTGTGGTCCTTTTCAACCCAGGCCATTCCGTGATTCTATGATTATATATGATATATGCAAAAGGAAATCATGGCCATACAGTATTAGGCAAGCTGGAAAAGCCACAGCTGTCCTAAACAACTGTGACAGAACATCGTTGAACTAAGGTAAGCATGCACAATCCTGAAAAATATATTAGCCCAGTTATAGTCAAGAAAAGCTTATTCCCAAGAAATCTAATGATTTATCCGCAGTTTCTTAGAGATCAATTACATCCGAGGTTTTGCAGTGAATAAATGCTGATTGAAGTCAAGATGAAAGACAGCCCAAAAGAGAGGATATATGAGAGAAATTTGAGTAGGCTCAGGCTAGGTGTCTGAATTTCCCTGTGTTTGGAAGTGCTTGGTATACAAGGCTTTTGGCTGGGTTTATTAATGAAAAATACATCGTGAATACATTCTAAATGCGGATACAAGCTCACCCATGCCTTATGAAAGAATTACCCAAACTGGTTCCTGGAAAGCAATAGACTGTAAAAGACGACCTAAATTATATTTTGTAAAGCAAATGGATATTTAATTGCAGGCATACGCTTTTTGCACAGCAATATACAAGTCTGTCATGTTCAGAGTAACTCCAGTGATTTTTATTTTCCTTTTAAACATTGGAATATTTTTTTTGTTTAGAGTATTCCTATAATGAAAAATATTTATGGTAACATAGTTCTGCTTAATACAGAGCTACACAGCTGCCTTCACAGAAACACAGACAGTTAAATGTTGTATTTGGGACCTAAATATTATAGCAACTGACCTGCAGGGTGAGGAATAATTTTTTGTTTCCTAATTTCCCACTCTTTTAATCTTTCAAGTCCATTAAAAAAAAAATATTCCTCTGTATTCCTCGATTGACCTTCCCAGTGGCACCTTCCTTGCATTATGCTGCACTTCTGCATTCATGTTGTGCACTGCCTCAAACATTGGGACCAATGTCCTAGTACTAGTCCTAGTACTGCCTTCAGGGTGAAACCTCCAGCACACTGGTGAGGTTGCACAAGCTTTTCTCCCATTACTCCAACATTTTCTTCAGTGTGCAGTGGGTTTGTAGACAGATTTTAGCTCTGTAGATCTTTTAGGGGCTTTCAGTCTGGGGGGAAAAAAAAAATCCCAGAACACAATTCTTCATAATTAGTCACTAATGGGAAGAAATTGATCGCTAATTTTTCTGCTCTGACCTTCCACAAGCAGACTTTCCAGGTACTCCAAATTAACTGTTTCTTATGAATTCATTGATAAAGTTAATATGAAGGAGTCATCTGCTGGGATTTGAGACTTGCAGTTAGTATTTGGCAGAAATATCTTTATACATACTCCAGTTTCTAGCAGTTCTAAAAAGAAAGTGAGTATGTGAAGCAATAGTCTCATCAGGATTAAAGCTCCCAGCCAGCTTGGCATGTGCAACACACTCTGGCCCAGCTGGCCACCCTGGCTGGGCTCTGCTGGCTGTCCCACCTGCCAGACAGCCACTCTCTGTGCCAGTCACCACTTCAACAAGGCTAGCAAAGGGGACGGACTCATGTCCTTACAGGGATGCCTTCCACTGGGAAGCTAAAGGCTGCCCCTTTGCAAGAGATGGGTAAGTGGGCTCTGGGGACCCAGCCACATGGGATGCCAGCTGGTCCCACCCACAGCTGCGTGTTCCCGAAGGTACCTCTCCCCACTGCCAACACACAGAGTCCTGCTATCTCTCTGCAGTGCAGGCAAGTCTATTTTCCCCATCTGTGAAGCAGGAAAATGACTCACAGCCAGGCTAAGTAGTTCAGAGACCAACCGCGTAGCCTCCCAGGCCCCTTAGAGGGGCAAAACATCTCCCTGAGCTCACCCTTACAGATGCCTCTTCCCTTTCCACATAAGTCCCTTTTTTACAAGGGACTGCCACTAAGGTCATGAGTCAAGCTGGCTTGTCTATAAATACTCCCAAATACCATTCCTCATCCGCTTTACTGTTTCCCACGTGACCTTCTGCCACCACACTCTGCAGACCCTTCAAGCTTCGAAGTATTTGGAAAGCACCCATGGTCACTGCACCAGCAACCTGCTGGCTGGAGACAGGAAGATCCCAGCCCTGGGCACAATCCTGAGTGGCAGCTGGTGGATCATCCTTAGCTGCTGTTCCATTCCTCCTGAGTAGGTCAAACTACCTGTACTGCTGTTTATTCAGTATTCATGTTTAAAACACAAGTGAAATTAAAAGGATGTAGAACAGCAATCTAGTTAAGAACTTTATTGAACACAAGCAGCATTTTAGAAATAAAATCTATTATAAAGCACTTGCAGGCCTAATTAGAAACTTACTCTCTGCCCGAAAGGCTTTTAAAGAAAGCTTTAAACTTCTGAACTTCCACAGATAAGATCTGAACAGGCAGCGATGGAACTCACCACAACGCCATCATATCTCATTCCATAGTGCAAACAAGTTAAATACACCTGTACTTAAGAGCCCTCTCAGGGGCCAGGGCTGCCCCACCCTCAGCAGGTGGAGGAAGCCTGCCCAGAGCGCTCTCTGCTCTCGCCAGCCCAAAATCTGGCAGCGGAGCCCCGGCTCAACCCAGCCAAGAGAGTGACTGAAGCAGATGCCAGCTATTTTTACACTTACACACATCTACATTTGACCCGCTTGGAGAGGAGAAGCAGCTGCAGCAACAGTAAGGAGGAGACAGCCCCATTGTGGAGAAGGGGTACTGATGGCCAGGATGCAGCCACAACCTTGAAATGCTCAGCAAGTTGTTAAGGTGTGTTCTGCTCTCCATGGCTGTGGCAAGCTGGCTTTAAAGAGAATTGAAGTGCACCCAGAGAGACATTTTAAAAATAAATAATAAATAAATGGCATTTTCATACAGGAAAGATGGCAGTGTAGTCACACCATGAATAAGGATGTGGGTGGGGAGCAATTGTGAGAAGCACTTACAGGCAGGCTGGCTTACATCTGTCAGGAAGATGTGAGAGCAGAGCAAGGAGGAGAACACCTCCTGGGCCCCCTCCAGCTCCACCTGCTGTAAACCAGCAGCTGCTGTACACCTGCGAGCTGCCAGAAAGGCCCAATGCCCTCCTCCCTGTGCATCACCCAGCGCACAGCCTTTTGGTAGCAGCAGATTGAGAGCAGCACACACCTGGTTTGGCTGAGTCTCAGCATTTCCTGACACTGCATGGCATGCACTTTTTGCAAATAAAAGAACTTGGCTTGCCTGGAAGGCCACTGAAGTGATACTCTAACCTCAAACTAATCTGAGATTAAAACTAATGTATTAACTGATACACCAGCTTGTTCTCACAATGCAGATCTCAAAAGGCTATTCAGAATGTAATGGCTAGCTTTGTGCAAGGAACCTTGTGTGTGGGAGATCATCTGCAAATTGAGAATTACTTCAAAATCCATCTCAAGTGTGTCACTCTCCTGCTCTGAATATCTCAGTTTCTAAGATTAGAGATCTTTTGGATGATTATTCATCCCCTCATCTCACACTAAAAAAGAGGCCAGATTTACTCTATTCCAAACTGTAACTGAAGCCATTCAGTGAAAGCAGCCTTCCTATCAAGGGACTCTCTTTGCAGTGAGACCTTTTATAGACCTTGGAGTTTGAAGGAGGCATTTATTGTCATTTTTTTCCAGAAACACAAGAGCTGTGCAGTCTTCTAATCCCTGAGACTGCAAAGGCCCATCTTCTACAGCTGCAGTAATTAAGCCAACTTCTCATGCCATTACCCACCTCAAGTCTCTTGCTCAGCATCTGCTCTATTCCCACACTGCATTCTCAAATCAAACCAAGATAAGCTATTTTCTAAGGTCAGCTGACTTGTTTCTCCCTCAAAATCACTGCAGCCAAAATGATTCTGGTATAAAGCATTGTGCTAAATATCCAAAAGGTCTCTTTTAAAGAGAGGGGGGAAAAAAAATGTAGACATCAGTGCGTGTGGATATTTTTAGCACCTGAGTTGTTCTATATTTATTCCTTTATGTCTCTCTGAAAAAAAGAAAAAAGAAAAAAAAAGAAAAAAGAAGCATGATTTCTGATGAAGCATTACCAGAAAATAGAGCCTACTGGCAAGGCTGCTTTATGAACCTGAGCTTGATGAACATTGCAACATGCTTGTCACACTACCCATTAATCTCAGGGTTAGGAGCATACACAACATACTTAAGCACAATTTTTTTGCCATTCTATTTAGATGCAACACCCTAGACTCATGTTTTAAAAAACGGGAGCCTGAAGTAGTTGTAAAGGCCTAAATCCCTAGGCCCCGTGCAACATAACCTCAAGAAGCTTTCTGAGTTAACTGTTAAAAGCAAAGCCAAACCACCACCTCAATCTCAAATCAGCAGCAACAGCAGCATCTTGAGCAATATTTAGGCAATAAAAGATTACTTCTCTCTTCCTTATTCTGTTTCCTTATAGCTGTCACCTTCTTGGCTCAAAGACTCCGGTCCCATCACCTCCAACGCTTTTACCCCAATATTCTTATGCCCCTGATCATCAAGGGCATGCTTTATTCATGTGGGAAGAGATGCTTCTGATAGACAGGAAAAGCAGACTGTGTTACAGAAGCTATACCCAATTTTAGTTTCATTTAAAAAGTTTAGTTTCATTTTCATTTAAAAAGAAAGAAAATAAATGAAGACTGGATCATATATTGCCAAAAAATCCATTTTTTTCAATAAATAAATTGTATTTTGCAACTTGCAGTATTTCAATTTCCTGCTCTAGAAATGTACCAGTTATCCACCCACAGTTATGTCAGACATTTGAGTTATGGCAGATCTTTTAACATATTGTAACAGGAAAACTTGGAGTAGTGGAAGAAAGAAACTAACTGAATAACTACCTCTCTCTGTAAACCTGAAATTTCTCTCTTCTCTGAGCTCAGAGGACTCAATCTTCCTTCCAGATATCCCCTACCTGTAAGACAGGTCTATCTCATCACTCAGCCGTACTCTCCAAGTGTTTTTCCAGCAGGCATTACCTACATATAGCTAGCTCTCTCATCCTAGAATAAGCAATGCACAGCGAGGGACTCCACAGCATGAAACTAAAATGACAATAGCTCAGGGCACACACATACGAATAAGTCTGACCAGTGACAGGTTATTACTGATTGCACGTGGTACAAATCACTTGAGTCTGCAACTTGCCGCAAAGTATGGATTTTCAAAACATTACAGGCCTTTCCAAATGAGAACTATATGCACCTCACATCAACCTCAGACTGACCCTTGTATATTTACCTTTGAAGACATTGCACTGTAGAAGCCAGCAAGACTTCAGGTTACATTTATAGAATTTTAAAACAAACTGCTCTGAAGGCTTTCCCTTGAGCAAATTCACCTGATGGTCCTATCCAGCTTTCAACTGTTTTTAAATGAAATGTTTCCCATCCAGCGGTGGTTTCATTTGAATCTTCTCAAGAAAACGAAAAACAAGAAAATTCCAAATTCTTCTCTACTTAAACATACAAAATCATCATTAAAAAAAAAATAAATAAATCTCTCACTGTTGCCAGCTCCTCTTTTACTACTAAATAAGTTTATCATTGTAAAGCATCCCAAAGCAAAGGAACAGAAACATCAAAATTTGTAGAAAGAGAGAAATCAAATGCTGTACACCCTCTGTGGTTATTTCAAAACATAACAAAACAGAAAACATATACTACAGCTGAAGCAAAGAGTTCGCATAAGAGAAGTACAGCTGTGGGTGAAGGAATGGCATTGTAAATTTATCCTTATTTCTGGGATTGGAACCACTTAAGCTCACATGATAATTCTTTCTCAGATAATTTGCCTACCTTTTGTGAACTGGATAATCCTTTCTTTCAAAATGGACTGGAGTCATGAATAAGCATGGCAAGAAAAGTTTACCCAGGAAAATGCATTCCAAATGAGAAGGATTTTATGTTGATGGTGGTTTATTTATTTACTTTTACCTCTGTCAGTGTTCCATTCTGCTATGTTATTTGCTATCCAAATTAAACTGTTTTGCAGCCTTTTGTTAGCATTCTGGTATCAAACTGATCACAGATAACCCAAGCACTGAAAGGTCAACAGGCATCTAGGTATAACCCATTTGTAATTACAGTCACTCACATACCTTTCTCAGTACTAGAGTCCTCCAGCATGCTTCTCTAGGCAGACCTCCTGAAGACATCCTAAAGATATGAGCTGATTCATTAACCAAAGCCCTGAATGTTGACTCACAAGGACATCTCCAGATTACAGAGGGAGTCACTACCAGGACAGCAGTGATGCAATCCAAAGAATCATATCCAACACATGAGCTACAAAAATAGCTTCTTTCAGAGGAATGAAGACTGCAACAAGATCTCCAGCACAGAAAGTTTTTTCACAGAGAGAGTGGTGGTACAGGTTGCCCAAAAAAGCTGTAGATGCCCCATCTCTGGAGGTATTCAAAGCCATGTTGGATGGGGCCCAGGGCAGCCTGATCTGTGCACATACCAGATTCCCTTTGGATGAAACTAAACCAGAAGATTCTCTCTGAACATCACTCCTAACCAAGGCCCCCAAGAGGGGGCTAACTAAGCAAGGAGCAAGGCTGCTGACTTGTGAGTGCAAGAGGACTGGCAATCAGTGCCACAGAGATGAAGACAGCTTTCTTAAAGGCAGGTGGTAACATGGCAGACAGATAACTTAAACAGATCATTGAGCACATCATCAACCCTGCTCCCAACAATGGGATGTGCACACACTGGAGCTGGAGTCATCACACAGGAGATTCTGGGGAAAAAAAAAAAACAGCACAGTCTCTGGCTTAACTCTATGCTTCCCATTCCCAGACTCTGCAGGTAACTCCTGTGGGGGAACATGCACAGAACAGACACCTCCCTTTGCCCTTTCTGCTTCATGGCCAGCGCCAACAACCTCCAGCGCTATTACCTCTGATTCCAACCCAGTGCATTGCCTTTCTGTGACTACTGCTAGGAAAGATGGATGCATACACACCAGTTGAAGCAGACTTACACTGCTTGGGTTTGCTAAGAGCCAAACAAACATCATCAGTCTGACTGGAAAGGCCGTCACGCTTTTAAAAGCAGTTCCAGAAGGGCAAAAGATTGCTTTTGCTCATAGCATAGCAAGCTGCTAAACTGCTAAATCCTCCAGTCCTTGCTCCATATAAAAGTCCTGTGACCAAGAACATCCGCACACAGTGTGTTCTGCTAACACAGCATTTCTAGGGCTTCCCCGCAAAGAACCTGACATATCCCCTCCTACTTTCCTAGAATACTAAGGTACATAGTGATAATGTGGTAAAAGCACTACACGCAGCAATAGTTTCAATCACAACTACAGCTACCTGATCATAATTTGGGCTGTTTCCATTTATCTGGAACACGAGGCAGGGAGAAACTCTCGGAGTGCTCAAGCATGGTAAGACCCTTCCCCTCATTCTGGTCCTTTTTTCATATTTCAACAAGCCTTCTGATATTTAAAGGAAGATTATAAACAGGAAAAAAATAAACTTTTTAAACAGCTAGATAGTGATAGAACAAGGTTTAATGGTTTTAAAATAAAGGAGAGATTTAGATTAGATGTTTAGAGGCAGTTTTTCAAAGAGAGGGCAGTGAGGCCCTGGCACAGGCTGCCCAGAGAAGCTGTGGATGTCCCATCCCTGAAGGTGTTCAAGGCCAGATTGGACGGGGCCCTGGCAGCCTGATCTAATGCCAGATGGACCATGCACTATGTTAATATAAGAGGTTTGGAAGACTGCTTTGGAAATCTGCACTCATACCCGATTCACCCACCTAACATCAGCTCATCACTGGTAGTAGGCACTGAAGGTACTGCTATTTTACAGATGACAGTCACTTTCTTGTGTGAGGTCTGGGCTGCTAAAAATTTCATCTGGTGACAGCAGAGGTGTGTTATGGTCTGATGGCAGGTTTTGAATCTTCATACACAAAAATTCCATGCCCAAGTTTGTCCACTAGGATCAGAGACAAAGCAGCAGCAAAACTTTCAACAAAACTGTTACTTCTGACTTGTTCCTCGAACAAGATGGCCAAAAGGGAGAGATTTTGGTCATTTGTATGTGCTCCTGGAGCAAGTGATGGTGAAAAATACCAATCTCAAGACTCAGGAGGAGATTCAGGAAGCAGGTCATGGGTCACTCAAGTAAATGGGAAGATAAATTAATTTTGTTCCCACAAGAGGCCTGCACAGACACTAATCAGTGACAGGGCAATGATACGTTGGCATCTGTCCTGTGAAACAGGGAAGAACCATCAGATATTTTCTGGAGGAACAGTCCAAAGAGCAGAGGTTAGTAAGACACCTCTGCAGTGCATGCACAGAGAGGGCAGTGTGACTGGAGAGAAAGCTAACTTGAATTTAAAGAACAGTAAGCAGACAAACATAAAACTGAAGCCTGATGCAATGACCTACTCCTGCTAAACTGCACATTTGATCAGGGCAAGCACAGCCATGACTTCTAGTAAAGTGCTTCCCTCTTCCATGCACAGGAATCCACAGAGTGCAGCTCCAAACTCCAAGCCAAAGTCCAACACCACACTGCTGGGAAGAAAATTATTTTCTCCTTAAAAGCATTAGGAGTACATGCTATACTGCAGTACTTGACTGTCTTAATAAACTTTTGTTTCAGATGCCTGATAGAAAGGTGCTTTTTAAGCCCTCCTTTTCCTACAATACATTCACTGACCAAAATACATTTGTTTTTATTGTCACTGCAACTACTAGAAAAGACAGAGGCTAGCATGTGTATTTAAGCAACTGATAAGGACAGAAAAGCAAACGACATAGTCCTTTGACTTCCAGTTTGAGCAATATCCCACGTCTGAACATTTCACAAGGGTATATTTTCCCATTCTTACTCCAAACACCAAACATTCAAAAACCCCAGTGTTATCAAACACTGAACTAGAATAAATCAGCCTCTTGGGATCTGAACCCATGGGCTGAAGGGCAAACTTCTGTAGCAGCCTTTTTGTTCATTGGTGGACTTTGTACTGATTCCGGAGTTTAATGTAAGGGTACAAGTCTGTTTTGGCATGTACCCTGTCAAGCAAAGTTGCCTTTATTACTTGAGGCAATGCTATTTTACAGTAATTATTTGTTGTGTTTCTGTGCTTTCCCATTTCTTTTAGTAGATGCTCTTTGAACTTGGTGCTGGCACCCCAAAGACAAGAGAAACAGCTGCTGAACAGAAGGAAAAATAAATCAGGCAGTTCACTCATTCTTCTTTTAGGAGTTCCCAGCCAACAGGGAATAGCCAAACTGTGTGACAGGATGAAAAGGGAATCAAAATGTAAATTCAGGACCGGGTAGACCTAGTAAGCTGCCTGTAAGAGAGGATGGAAGCGGCTCCATCTCTGAAGAGATATGAGATAGACCTTCAGATATGATGAGGGAAAATCCTTACCAAAGCTATAGACTTAAAACCTTTGTATCACACACTTCTGTTTGTGTTTGGACAATACTCTGAGATCTGGAGAGAGAACTGATGTGAGCACGGCTAATCACTGGACTGATGAATCAGCTCTCCAATGTACATTCTCCTCGGGGAGAGAAAAGAGAATTGGCAGAGGACAGTGCTGCAGAAGACAGCAATATTAAGAAACAGCTGCTGAATTTGACGCAGGAGCACTTTGGTGCAGTGTTCTTGGTCAAAATCATCATCCCCAGTGAAGCATATCCCACAGCTTGTAAGAAACAAATACATTTCCTTACGATATCCAGTCATGGCTGCTTCCTTGCAAATCCAAATGCTGGAACAGCACAGCCCAAGGCTTTTGATACTGTACATTCAAGTAGCAGTGAGACAGAAAACAAACACAGCAAAGATCAAGGAAAATCAATATGGATGCAAATCTCTCAAGGATAATAGTATCAGTTGTGTGCAACAAAAAGCAATGAGCTTATAACACATCTATAGCTCTATTTCATGAAACCTGCACTGGTCTGAGGACCATTTTTTGTAGCAACTTGTGGTTCTTTGGCCTTGAGTCAGCACTGTTAGCTTCACTTTGTAACCTTTAATGGGATTATACGCAAAAATAACTTTGCAGTTTTTATTGTTATTTTATAAGAACCTTGAGCCACACTAAAACAGGAGAGCAAAGCTGCAGGTAGGACTGTACAGCCCAATAGATTTGCTGCAATTTGCAGAAGTAACTTCATGTGTCACACACCTCTTCTACTAATTGAGGCAGAGGCCCTTTCCTCTCCTTTTCAAAGAAAAGCTCCAACAGCTGAAAAGCAGCAGTCAAAACTGCACTATCAACCCTTACTGTGAAACAACTTCCCTGCAGACTTTAAGGCTACCATTAATTCACCTTAAACACTGCTTGTGAAGTTAAGGGAATGACAAGCAAGCCATTACCCAGAGTAACTACAGGGAAAAACATCCTTCTACAAAACAAGTTATTTTCTCATTGACAAAACTGATAGAATGAGTTTAGGGATCCTGACATCACCAGCCTCTTCTAGTTAGAAGATTTTCAAAAAGTTTAAGTTGCCAATTCTCCACTTAACAGACCAAGAGGCTTGGCTGGCTCAAAATTGATGCCTTCATTGGTGACCCTAGGACCCTCTGGGAGCCACGCTGCCCTTCAGCATACCACCATATGGCTTTTCACACCAGAAGCAGGCACAGTAAGATGTGGACCAGGAGCAACCAGACACGGCAATTTCCTGGGCAGTGATGGCTGTGGAGCAAGCAAGGCAGAGAAGAAATACTGCATCCATATGTTCCCCTGGACCAGCACCAGTGCTGCAAAGATGACCTTCAGCATGGGGGCTGTGCTCACACCAGCAGCCGGCCTTGCCCTTCATCGTTATCTCTTCCTATCAGGCCACATTCATTTCCATATCCAAATACACCTCCAGGAGAGGCGCAGATAAAGGTATACAAAAGCAGCAGTTACATTTCTTCCTTCACACAGGTGAGCTGAGAAGACAGGCTGCTTGTTCACGCCTATGCATGCTGCAGCTTAAATATCTTCACAACCCTCAGGATCACGACACCAAGCAAAGGATCCACTTTATTGCCTGACAGCAGTGTCAAAATGGAAAATGTGAAGGGTAGAAGAATTGCAGGAACCAGTATTTGGGCTCACATGTGCAATATTCTGCAGTCCTTGCAAAAGCTTCCTAGAAAGTGAATCCCAGAGCACAGAGACAGCACTGAAGAGATTGCTAATTGTGCAAAAACAAGCTGCCATGCAAGAGTGTTGATTCAAAGAGAGGTAAGGTTAAAGCTATCAGGTAGACACGCTCTGGATTATTTCAACCTAAAAAAAAACATGTATGCAAATAAGTGCCTGCACAGAAGAATTTATGTGGAACTAGCCCTTATCTAAAACAAATACGCTATCAGTATTCCACATGAAAATCTGCCCTGCACAAGTTGAATTCTTTATTCATCCCACAGGGCAACACTTCCAGCCTGCAAGAGGATGGCTGATAAACAAGTACTGCTCACCAATTGGATTTATCGGTCACAAAGATTTGAACAGCATCCTCAGTTAAATTAGACCCATAATAAAAGGTACAAGCCAGCTCCGCTCCTGATGAGCTGTACTGTGCAGTCACTTTAATGTGACAGAGAAGTACATGGAGCAAAGCTACATTTCACACTTTTGTTCAACCAAACACTAGTTTACCACTTGCCTTCTCACCTACAAGTTTCAATGGCAGTAACATCCTACCTCCAGGACTGATGTATTCTTCCTGTATCAAAGGCAAAGAATTACATATAGAAAAATCACAGTCACGAATATAAACATTCTCCAGGAGCTTTTCACATAATGCAGTTTATTCCAAATACTTTTACACTTTTTTCCACAAAAAAGCAGGCTTTTACTTTATGCCACACTGACAGATCCTCTCCTCCCTTTGAAAAATAAAGGAAGAAAACACCTGACCTCAGTTCTGTCAGCTGAGAGAAGACCTAACCTCAGCAGGAACTGCACACAGCTTAACCTTTTAATTTTTCCTAATGCTTCACATGCGTCCCCATCAGGGCATACTACAGTTTTAGTTATTTCTTCCTTTTCTTCCACACAGCTAAAGAGAGCTTTCTGCATGAAAGATGATGCCTCAGCCACTCCCAGCGGGCCCCTTATTTATTGTTCACTGCAACTACTCTCTCCTACTAGCAACAGAGACTGGCTTGCTAGATTTGTGATGACAGGTATAATAACATGCAAGCAGATATCTTTTATTGCGATTCTGGACACCTGCTCTGAAAGGGTTTTCTGTTTCTGTCTGCTGTCATTTAAATATGTGAATGACCTCTCAAAGATGAGAAACAGTTTTCCCCAGAACGCACTCATGCAAACTGTCAAAGTGAAGGGCAGAAAAGTACTCCATCTCCTCACACATCTTTCAGCACTGCCTTTGCACACTGAAAGATCAATGGCTTCCAAGAACTTATTTCAAGCCCTGTAAATTCTAAGACTTAAAACAAGTGGGACTATACAGTTGTAGTCTGAATAAACCTAATGAATTCAGACTTCTATCAAGGTTTTTATTAATACCAAGTCCCGTGGATCAACACTGCTGATTTTTTCCACAATCTTCCTTCCAGGTGATCAAAAGGAAAATGCCGAAAAATGCCTTGTTTTGACAGGCATCCAGAAGAGCAAAAAGGCAACTCTTTTATTCTAAGTATCAAAGCACTGAAAACAAAGGAAGAACTCTATGTATGTATTTAATTCCCTAGGCAAGTGAGCTTTATGACTTGGGATCATTACTTGCTCCAAAGCTAGCCTTAAATGAAGAGCCATATTAATAGTCTCTAAGTATTAGCTCACTGGTTTTCAAACTGGTCCATCTCACCACCCAAAAAGAAAATTTAAGTCCTGGGAAAATGGAAGAATAACCACATCAGCAGAAATTAGGACAGTCCTCAAGCAAAGAGAAGAAGAGCAGTAAAAGGAAAATCCAGAAGAGAGGTGGAAGAAGATATGAGAGCAAACAAGAGATGAAGAAGATGCAAGATGATGGTCAGGAAGCACGAGGAGGAATGGGAAAATGAAATGGTCTGGCTCTAAAGAGAGACTGATACAAACAGGAGAGGGGACAGTCATGCATCTGCATTGCCACGCACAGTTCTGCCTTCAGGAGCTCAGGGATAATGCTTACAGATTGAAGAGCTGGAGGAGCTATGCACACAACATCAGCCATCAGAGAACAAACCTTTAGCTGAAAACTAACAGGAACAGCTATTTCAAAAAGAGGGGAAAAAAAAGATCCACTGGCTTCTGGACGAAACCAAAAATTCTGGTCAAATATCAGGTACATCAGCAAAGATAACCAAATCCTGGGTCAACCCACAAAGGCTAGGTTAGTTTCCATGGCACTTACTCAAGACCCAAAGAGGTGGGTGAAAGAGGTGGGACAGAGAAAGAAAGCAAAGAGGTAAAGACAAACAAAGAAAGCATGTTGATAATCATAGAATGGCCTGGGTTGAAAAGAACCATAATGATCATCTAGTTTCAATTCCCCTGCTGTGTGCAGGGTCGCCAACCTCCAGATCAGGCTGCCCACAGCCACATCCAGCCTGGTCTTGAAAGTCTCCAGGGTTGGAGCATCCAGAGCCTCCTTGGTCAACCTGTTCCAGTGTGTCACCATCCTCTGTGTGAAGAACTTCCTCCTCATATCTAACCTAAACCTCCCCTGTCTCAGTTTAAAACCATAATGGACAAGAATGAGGAGGAACAGCCTAAAAACAGAAAGCATGATATACATAACCGTTTTATTTCTTCTCATTGAACACGTGGGAAACAAACTGGATAAGAGAAACCAACTCTGTGCAGGAGAATGGGGCTGAAGATAGAGAAGAAAGCTTTGGGTTTTTTTCTTTGTTTCAGAATATTTTTTCCAGGGTAAGCAGTTCTTAGCACCAGAGAACCCAGGTCCAGCTCACCTTGTGGCACATTTACCACCAGGTGATGCACAATGCCTTGTGACAGTATGGCAGAAAAATGCTCAACACATCCCTCAGGCACGCTTATACTGCCTAATTCATGCAGATGACAAGAATCCTTACAGCCAGTGACCTCATCTCCAAATGAAATGTATAAACAGACGCTCTTTAAAAGCCACTATATTCCTCCACATGCTGCCTCAATCGATACAGCCGTTGCTTATTTACTCCACTGCTCCAAGCTACGTAACAAGGTACAACAGTGAAACTCTACCTGGACTTCAGCTCTGGGGGGGAATCAAGATGTGTGCAGGCATGGCGATGTATGCAAAAAAGAAAGGAGACACCAGGATATGAGGTATCAATGTACAAAAGCACAGGAAGCAAAAGACTACCAATGTGAAGTGTCTCTCATGGCATCCTCCAGCAACAGCTCTGGAGTGAAGTCACACAACCACATCAAACTGGATTCTCTGCATAACGGCACAAAGACCTGAACATTATAGTCAGGGGTAGCTAAGCAGGTAAATTGTATAGGGCAAATCTAAAAGCACTGATCAATTTGTTAGCCACAGAATCTTTAGAGCAAGTTATTTTGTCTTGGTTATAGCTCTATCGATGAACACAGCAAGGAAGTTGACTTACTTACAGCTGAGCATGCTTCTATTGCCTTTGCTGGGCAGTAAGGGAGATCAGTTCCCTCCGCAGATTCCAGCTTACACTTGTCTTTGCTCTCAAAACCACGTCCAGAAAAACACATGCAGCAGGAAGTTCTCAGCGTATAAACGCAAGGCTTACACTTTCTGCAGCTGAGCACTACCATTAACATCAACAATAAAAAGGCACAGCATCATACCACATATATACATAGGCTATATATATATATAGGCTAAAGCTCAACATTTGAAGATAAATATGACACCTGAAAGTCTTAGGAAATTAAAACCAGGACTTCTTTTCTCTGCAAACCTCCTTTTGCTTTCACCTACATTCATGTTTCATGCACACAGCTTTTCATTCCAGGACAAAAAAAGAAACAAACATCTGACAGCCTCTTCCCCCCCCCTCCATCTTTTCCTCCGTCAGTCCCAAACAGTCTCTCTGCAGCTGGTGCAATACTATCCTGGATCAGCTCAGTGACCTGCACTGCTCTGAGCTGCCCCAAGCAGCATTCACTATGCAGATTATCAGAAAGAGAAACCAAAATGCTCTTTATGTAGAGATATGCACAAATGACTATAGAATTACTCAGTGAAATTGAGTGGAGTTATCAGTGGGGTGCATTTCTTTCTGAGCACTGAGGCAGTTTACTCACACCCCGCACACTTTTAAGTGTTAAACTGCATATTCATAAAAAATAAAACGTGCTCCTTCTCATGTGTGCATTTTCCACTGCTTCCAGTCACTCTGCTCCTTGGAGCACCAGTACTCTTGGTAAAAGGAACAGTCCTTTTTTTTTTTTTTTAATCTACCTGTTGAGTTTCAGATTAATTTCACAGCATGCTTTTATTAACTAAATAAATAAATAAAATCAAAGAAAAAAAAGACAGCATCTGACTGTGAAGGAACAAACTGCCCAAATATATAATTTGTAAAATCTTTCACCATATGAAATCTTTAAACAGAAAGAATAAAACAAGGGAAGAGTGGAATCTTGAGGAATACAGCTTTTTTTTTTTTTTTTTTTAATCTTTTAATAAAACTTGACAGATTTGGAGGCCATCTCATGCCCACTAAAAAGCAGTCCTGGCATCTACATGTCAGCAGACTGTTTTTACAACTAATTGCCAGTGTTGTCAGTCAAAGCATAGGGTGAAGTTTTCTCCCATTCTCAAATCACCAGTGCCACGAGCAGCTAAAATGAAACAGTAGAGTCACTACATATTCTAATAAGAAGCTAATTTAATTAAAAAAAAAAAAAAAAAAAAAAAAAAAAGAGGAGCGAGAAGATCACAGAATAACTTAGGTTGGAAGGGACCTCACAGTCCACGCACCCCAACTCCTGCCGTGAGCAGGGCTGCCTCCCACCAGCTCAGATTGCCTAGGGCCCCATCCAACCTGGCCTTGAGAGCCTCCAGGGATGGGGCACCACAGCTTCCCTGGGCAAGATGCTTCACACATCTCTACATCCACAGCACTCACTTAGTTTTCACCTCCTGTGAGATGAAGAAATGTCTCCCTATTATCCTTGCAGGAAACAGAAATCCATAGATGAAGACATCTCCTACATCTTTAAGAGATTAAAAGATCATTGTTTCAGAAGTGCAGAACCCATAAAAAAAATGAACCAATATAAATAATTAAAGATTAAAATATTTACTGGCACATGAAAAATAATATTTCACATTGATAAAGCATTATAAGTACAGCGCATTCAGCAGTAAATGGATTAAGCTCCCAGACAGATGTACAAGTGGACTTGCAGAAGATAGTTAGTCATTAAGCTATTTGGCTGCTGCTTTCCCTGTGTGTTTCCATCTTCTCCTTGCCCTCAAGCCGAAACATTGCTTTAAAAATCACAAGTCATAACCCCCTTTTAACAAACTGAGCTGTTGGTTTTTGTTTTGTTTTGTTTTTACCATGCATAACTGAAGACTTGCTAAGCAGACAGAAGTAGGCCTTCAGTCCCTGCAAAACACTGCATACTGCCCAATAAGCTGCAGATACTGAAGATCACTCCTCTAAGAAGCCAATGACCTGAAGGTCACCTTAAAGACAGGGTCACAGTCACCAGGTGGTGTGGTCACAATGTACCCCAGCAGCAGCCTCAGGGTCTTATTTATGCTTGAACTCACATGGCTCCAACTTACCCTGTCCCAAACGGACTGCTGACTCCAAGTTTGGCTTTCAATATCTAAAAGAGGGTGATGAGAATGAAAGGGACAGACTCTTCAGCAGGGTCTATTATGCTAGGACAAGGGAAAACTGTTTCAAACCAAAAGAGGGGAGATTTAGATTAGACAGAAGGAAGAAGTTTGTTACAATAAGGGATGTGGGTTGCTGGCACAGGTTGCCCAGAGAGGAGGTGGATGCTCTGTCCATGGAGACACTCAAGGTCAGGCTGGAGGGGGCTCTGAGCAACCTGATGTAGCTGTAGGCATCCCTGTTCATCGCAGGGGATTTGGATGAGATGGTCTTGAAGGGTCTCTTCCAAATCAAATGGTTTTATGAATCAGCAGGAGACACTCCAGTTGAAGCTATGCTCCTCATCACTACAAGAGGCAGCTGGCGAGATGCTTGCATGCTTGCTACTGCCAGATGTGTCCAACTGCACACACAGCTGTTAAGCCAAGCGATTAGAAAGACATAGCTAAACAGCTGGACCCAGTCTGCATTGGTTCTAATCATGTCCAGAGCAGTACAGCAATTATTTACCAATGCTTATTTACATAACACCACTCACATCAGTATTCAACAGACAACATCCTGCAAAGATCCGGCCTCAATCTCACCTTACTTGAAATCTAAATACCTTTTGGAAAAGTTACATAACTAGGGGAAAGTGCACAGACAAAGCAAACGCAGAACACCCTCTGCATCTCCTACGTCATCACCAGTGCTCCACGTACAGAGTGACAGACAAATTTGAGAAATATTGTTATAACCTTCAACAAGTTTTACTGATGGGCTAAAGTCAACCTGAGCAGATTTCTCTGAATGCATTTCATGTGGAAGTGCAGCCACAAGGAATAGCAGAGTTCTTAGCAGCACATTTCTCCAAGTGCCACACTTGGCTTTTAATGCCTATCTATTCAGACTCTACCAAAGTACCCCAGTCTCCCCTGCTGCCTCCAGCTCAAGCTCTGCTCACCCTGTGCAAACATTCTCAGCCACAGCCAGCAGTTTGTTATACCACAAAACAGCATTTGATTACAGCTCTCAGATGCATGCTGAACTATTTACAGAGCACAAAATTACAGCAGTCTTTATCCATTTCATTATAACGTAATATGCTATTGTATGAAAGACTGTTTGCTTTTACAATGTACGTAGGCCATTCCAAAAGTAATGCCTCCTATTTATTTCCATGGAAACTACAACAGATACAAAATGCACAATAACACCATTGGATAGAGCAAATTCTCAGCTGCAAAACATTATTTTTCAATATAGTTAACACTACTAGCTATTCATTCTTGCCAGCAATAAACAAGAACCTGCATGCAGAATATTGTTGGGAAGGTTCAACCTCTACTGTCATACCACCAACCACCACCTCTGGCATTATGGGCCAATATAATAAAATAGAAGGCATTACTTTTGGAGCAGCCCTTGTATGTACTAGTGAATAGGATACATTTCAAGCCATATAAGAGTGCCAGCTGATTTTTAGATAAAGGAACAGTAAAAACAAGCACACAGCATCTCATTCTGAAGTCAGACATACCAACTACAACTATAAGCAGCACTTCATGCACCCCTAAAGGAAAGAATGCTTGCTTCTCAGCTGTCCAATAACCTGGATTAAAAAGAAAGAGAGAGAAAGAAAAGCAATATATGCTTATTATAAAAACAAACAAACAAATACATGCCTTTTCTCCTTCTACTGCATGCATTCTTTCTTTCTGGAAATGTATTCAAAACATGAAATGCTTTCTCAAAATACTGAGCAACTAAATCTGTGTAGTCGTTTTACAGGCACCTGCATACACCCATGTTGTTTAGTTTTGTTGTTGGTTGTGGGTTTAGAACAGGGGGAGCTTGTTTGCTTGTTTTTTTTCCTTCATTAGAACTGAAATGCTTAGCAACCAAATAGCTTGCATCACCTAAATTTCTGATAGACATTCAGACACCTAGATCAACAATATTCACAACTCCACAAGTCTTACCCTGATTTTGCATCATAGATGAGACTACTGTTCAGGGGCTGGGTTTTCTCTTAATACCAACACTGATTCTTCCACAGCTCAAGACAGGAGTTACACTTCCTATTATAAAGTGTTTTGATAATTGTGGCTCCTTCATTCACAAATGGTATTTCAGACTCGGATGATGATCGTGACAATTGCAATAAAAAGTAGCTGCATTTAGGACACAAATCTTGAAATCAAGAGGACTTAAATGTAAATGACTGTAAGTGTTTAGGTGAATCAGGAAGGACCGGAAAGCACAGAGATGCTAATAATTTTTACTAGGGAATTATTTTGCTCTTCACATGACAATTATTTTTTCCAAAGCTAGAAACCACTGATCATATTTTCTTTTGGTTCTTTAAAACACCAGATTTATCGCAAAGCTATCACACAGTGATGTTATTTGTTTACAAGGACAGTGCTGAGGGCAGTGGGAAACACTGAACAAAGCCCACAAGCCATTCCCTACCTTGCTTAATTTGTCAAACAGCATGCCTCTGTTAGGATAAAGACCATCTCATTAAAACAGCTATGATACTGCCAGCCAGGAATAGGGAAGAAAGCAAACAATCAGACTCTACTTTGCTCAGCTGCCTGGACACTATTTAACATACAGTAAAAATCTTGATCCTGTCAACAATGAAAATATTGAAGTTTGCAGCATTCACAGACCCATAAACCCATACATCTTTGAAGCCACACCGTTTAACTGCTCAGAAGTCTGGATTTCTGCAGTGTTGAATCCACGGATTCAACTTTTCAAACCATCCATTCAACCTTCAATAAGTAATCTCATAGCAATTAAGTTACATCTATGTGAGAGTCAAGTAACTAAGAGAGAATCCACATGCTGCCCCATGGTCAGATTTGTTTATTGGCTCTTCCAGTTTGGGCTTTAAATACAAACGATGAGGCAGGGAGACGAACAAAACTGAGGTCTGAGGAAAGGTCTGTTGATGATGAACTCTTCCAGGTTACCAAGCAGATAAAAAGCTGCAGCTTTGAGATTTTTACCAACGCTTACAGAGGAGTTCTCTGTTTTTAAACATAGGCAACAATGCCATTTTAAAACGTTTCCAAGGTATACCCATGACTCTTTGAGGGACAAGCTAATGTGACACTAAACCACTGGAAAACCTATATTCTTGGAGAGTGGTTCCATGCCAAAAGAATCACAGAATCACCAAGGCTGGAAAAGACCTCCAAGATCATCCAGTCCAACCATCCACTTACCACCCCCATTTCTCCACTAAATCATGTCCCTTAGTACAACATCTAAACACTTCCTGAACACCGCCAGGTGCTCGTGCAGGGATGGTAACTCAAACATCTCCCTGGGCAGCCTATTCCAGTGCCTGACCACTGTTTCTGAGACAGTTTTTCCTTATATCCAACCTGAACCTCCCCTAGCACAACCTGAGGCCATTCCCTTTAATCCTATCACAATTTACACAGAAAAAGAGGCTGATCCCCACCTCACCACAACCTCCTTTCAGAAATATCAAGTGCCTAAAATGACATCAGATGCTCAGACATCTGAGTTGCCCCACCAGTACAAGTGAGAACTGGATTGACCAGGGAAGCTGTGGATATCACATCCCTGAAGGTATTCCAAGCCCTGGGCAGCCTGAGCTGGTGGATGGCAACCCAGAAGAACCAGATGATCTTTGAGGTGTCTTCCAACCCAGACCATTCTATGATTCTGTGATTAGTCCCAGCCCAGTACACTTTCCTACTTCCTTTCAGCACGTGCCTTTAATGCAAGGGCACATGATTTCAGTGCACAAAAAAAAAGAGTTGCTTCCTCAAAGCAAGTATTTGAAACACTTTACATGGTATAGGTCTGAAACTTTGAGAATAGCGATCGTGGGAGAAAGACTGCATACTAAAAACTGAGCTGCGCAGAAGGCAAACAGAGGATGGCAGCACAGAAGGACTTTGTTTTACAGCATGTGAAGAGATGTGCTGTAACTCTACTCCTATACAGTCCACTGGTTCATGTACACTATTTCCCATTATCACTTCGCGAGACACCAGAGAAGATTCTCTTTTTATTTAGAACAAGATAAGGCTCCAATATGTAAAAGTACACATCACAAACTCAAAAGCATGTTTTCTAGGTACCAAAAGCATTAACTACCCGATACGCATGCTTTCTGAAGGCATTTTCTACGCAGGCATTCCAACACCATTGAGATTACAGATGGTGTATAGTCAATGAATATAAAGATGTTATAATTATGAAATAAACAAGAGAGCTTGGCAAAGCACACTATCACAAAAAAAAAAAAAAAATAGAAAGCTTACACACACCCTGGGCTTACTGCAAAACTCCAGAGGAGGGGTCTCCAGAAGAGATCCTTTCACCCTGGTAGTCAGCTCTTAAATGGGTCTAGGAGAGGGGGAGCTAGGTTCCACCCCTTCCTGCAGCACAGGTGAATTGCCTTCACCTGTGCTCCCATGGCTGACTCAGTGCTCGCCTCAGGTGATCAATCAGAGGTTCAGGCCGTGATTCAGCAGTTCCCATATAGATGGGAAGCACCATGACACCACAAATATGACAGAAGCATGGCTTAAGACTCCAACATCTTTACCTCATCTTACCTGAGTGTTTTATTAAATTTCCTCTGCTCGGTGGCAGAAGTGTGAATTTCAAACCCATATTAGGAAAGAAAGAGGTCATAACAAAACATAGCCACAGCTAATCTATACAGGGAAAAAAAAGCACAAAGGCAAAAGGAAATATTTCTGCTCCTCTTTGGGTTTTATTATTTTCACCAAAACATTTGTGATAGACAGACAAATGTACATTTAGTACAGAACAGAAACCAGCGTGAAGCAGTCTGAAATGAAATCATATCAGGAAAGCCACTATTTGCAGGCAGGAAAGACCACTGGGAGAAATGAAGTTGAATGATTCTTCCAACTTCTATCGTGAGCAATGCCCGGCAACCAAAACATACCTATGCACAACAGATCAGCTTCTGCTGAAGTTTGATTTTTGACCCGATTACATTCTTGTTCCTGAAATAACCTCTCATCGTATAACCAAAAAAGCTGCAGCAGAGAACTGGCCAACGTAACCAGGGTCTTTAGCAAGCTTACACAACTCCCTCAGTGTGTGCAGAAGCTATCACTTCCATCACAGGAACTGTGAGAACAGTTAACATCTGAACAAGTCTTAAGATAGGATCTCTCCATAATTTAGAATTGCATCCAGATCTGAAGCAGCAAACTAGGACTCCCTAGAAAAAAAGCAGAGATACTGCCATCCCCCCCCCAAAAAAAAGGGAAGTGGCCCTCAGACACTTGCAGAAGCCCACTAAAGAAGAGCTCTGCCCTCTCATCCTCTGGGAGGCTTCTTCCTATCCTCTGGGAGCTGGGAAGCTTCTCAGCTGGGTGTGGAAGGGAGGAAGAAGCAGAGACAATGCAATGAGCACATGGTGGAGAAAAGAGGAATTTCATAGAATCACAGAATGGTTTGGGTTTGGAAGGGATCTTAAAGCCCATCTAGTTCCAACTCCTTGCCGTGGGCAGGGCTGCCCCGCAGCAGCTCAGGCTGCTCAGGACCCCATCCAACCTAGCATTGAGCATCTCCAGGGATGTGCATGGATATGTGACAAATAGATTCAAGATCTAAACTCACTTCCACCAAGGAGATGAGAGTAAAGAGAGGCCAGGAGAGATCTGCTTCAGGAGCCCAGAGTGAAGCAGTCCAACAAAGCAACAGGCAAAACAAATGATTCCGTATAGCCTCCCCTCTCAGCATCTCTTCCATAACCTCCTCTTCTTTAGCAAGACCCTTCCCCAAGCCCTGCTGGCTTAGTTTGCAACTAAGAAATACCAGCAGTACCAACACAGGGTACTGTTAGGCCTAGAGAAGCCCCTGAGGTTACCAATGCCACGTGGGCCTTCCTTTACTCTTCAGCCATGAAGCTGAGGTCCAGTCAGCCACGGAAACCCTGACAGAGGAGACTGCTGGGCGAGGAACCTCCTGGCAGCATCGCTCATCATCAGCCAACACACACCCAGACACAAATCCAACAAAACGTGGGAGTAGTTCAGTCTTGCTCATTCCATCCATGCTCCTCCATTCTCTCCTATTGTCAGTACAAAACATTTACAGGGAGAATTGAGAAAATCTGATCCAATTACACCACAAGTACAAAAATCAAATACGCAGACCAAGATTAAGCACGACTTCATCTGTCATGCAGCACAGCATTAAACTTACCTGCTCATTACTGTAATTTGGCAACTGAATTAAATGCTTAAGAAAGAGCTCTGATGAAACTCACAGTAAGTGGAATGAAACAAGGAAGAGGAGGAAGAGGTGAGCAAGAGAAAAATACACCAGGAGATCAGGATAAGATGGATATGCATAAATCCACCTGTCTGAGCAGATCTGCCTTCTCCTTGCTAAGGTTTCTTGCAAGAATTCAGCTGCGGGGGGGGGGGGGGGATAATACATCCAATGGTGTGTGTCTGACACTGTTAGAACCTGTTAAACATAGCTGCCCTAGGACACACACAGCTGCAAACAGGATCCGTATCAGTGCAGCAGGCTTTTAATTTGTTCAACAATTACTCTCAGGTACAGAAGCACAAAGCTCAGGAGGAGACTCTGCTCTGTCGGAACAAGCACCAGCTTTCTGTCATTTACATCTTCACTCCCGGAGTAATTTCACTGGGTTACAATGTATTTGTGAATTCCAATTATTATGTTATTTGTTAAAAAAACAAACAAACATGGTTTTCCGAGACACGGCTTCCACATACCAGACACTATGTACTACCCACAAATCACATTTTAAGGGCACTCTGGAATTAAGGCAAGAACTCAGTGGGGCTCCCCTCTCATAAGAACATATGGCATTTTAAAAAGCAGCATGTTACAAACTTGCACAAAAGCTATTGAGTCACTCAGCAGAGGCTTAATTTATCTCTTCTCTCTCTCCTACCTAGGCATTTGCACTATAGTCAGCAACAGGAAGACTGAAACTCCTCATAGTCCTAAGGAAGCAAGCTGTCTCTCATTTACATTAGAGATATCCTCACTTTCAATGAGTTCCTCAGATGCAGCTGACGACAGTTTGGTGATGCCAAGGTTAGGCATTGGCCATTGCTGCGGAAAGAACACAACGAACAAGAAGTTCCTTGCATGGAGCATCCTAGATCACTTGTGTTTTACCAACAAGCAAAAACCATATATCCTGCCAAACAATTTGGGCACACCACACATAAAAGAAAGCATTTCATGAAGCTGGTTAATGTTTCTTTTCTGTTCACACAGAGTGACAGACCATCACAGCCCATAATTTTCTGTTACATCATCTCTAGTGCTCATTTGTCAGCACAGGGAGCCAGAAGCTTGACTCAGATTTTAATTCATCACTTATCATTTTGCAAAACTACTCCAGCACCCACCAGCTTGTGCAATGGCTGTGATGCCAAAAAGGCGAGCAGAACAAGAATCAGCGCTTGCATTGAAATTCTGAGGGCACAAGCTGGCTAGCTTCTGAATGAGGGTTACCCAGCCTTACAGCTTCTGTTTAGTGCTCTCCACACATCGCTGGTAGTTACAGCTTGTGGCCTGAGCAACTCTAAGTTATTCTGACCGGTTGTCGGGAATTAATTTGGTGCCACAGAAATTTACTGAGAGCTGAACAGATGAAAAATGGCAAAACAAAGGAAATGGACACAAAGGTCTTTGCAGTAACCGCATTCGGGCTCCAGTCTTGAGGCTGATCCGCGAGGTCAACACGTCCTCCTTTGCTCTGCCTTCTGCACAGAACACATGGACCACAAGCAAATTGTTTCCATACATTTACAAAGGAAGGCATGAAGTGGCTGCTACGTGAAAGGACCCCTTGCCATAGGAGTGAAAACACTGATACCCTTCCCAGAGTCATTCAGTCTGGGATGCACAGAATGTTGCCCTGTGCTGGAATTTACAGCATGTGAGGATCCTAGAGCAGAGCTGGCTTGGAGCATGAGTCTCGAACAAAATTAAAGGGCAGTGTGCACAGCTGAAGGGGATTTCAAGAGGTCACCTCATCCAGCTGTCCCCAGTCTTTTATAGCTAAGCTCTGCCATCGCTTTTCACTTCACTAAGAACACCAATTTCTTGTTCTCAACTTCCTCCAACCCGTTTTTACACAGCAGTGTTAGGGGAATGGAGAGGCTGCCAGAACTTATGTTCCTTGGCTTCTCCTTCTCTATATCTAAAACTGGGGCCTTTCCTACCAAGGACACGGTGCTCTAGACCCCAGAGAAAGAGCCCCAAGCCCCAACCCTTTCCAGAGGCATCTGCCAAGATCTGCTCTTTCTGAGTTCTCTCCAGCATCAGAGATTTCGTAACTCCCATTTGGCAATAGAAAGCTTTTTCCAAAGCTTTCCAGCTCTCCCTTCTGCATCTTAAACCTATAACTTCTTGTTCTCTCTACAGTGGGCAAAGAGAGAAAACTACTCCCTCCTCCTCTACAATAGACCTTCAAGTGCTATCTACATAACAAGCCCATTATTCTGCAAACCTTCCCTTTGGTGATGTTTTCTAGACTTGCCTGTGACTCCTTTCATTTCTCTCAAAGCTTTGCCCTTGGGAAAAAGGGTTTCTTTAGAGGTAATGCCTACAGCTGCACACCATACTATTGCTTGCGCCATGCAGAATCAGCACAGCAGTGTGCATGCACCCCAGTATGTCTGGTTTCTTTCTTTTGGTGTAGGAGGCTTTGTGGACTGTTTTGCAACCGTGCAAGACTGTCTCACATTCAAGTTGGTGAACTGCTAAGTGGAAGCACTACAGTTCTGGTTACTATCAAGCCAGGTACTGGTATGAATACAGGTAAGCTTGGGGCTCTATTTTCTCTTAGATGTTCTGCCAGCCTAGCAGAGTTAATGAACAGCAATAAAGAGATTCCAGTGTAGGCACGAAGGCACAAATTAATGTAGGCAGTGATATCACCAAAAAGTGAAACTGTTGTGGTTCTTCTTACATCAGAAGGATTAAGAGCACCAGCAAATGGGCTCCTCCCCTGACCAACTAAATTGCAATCTCACTGAAAAAGATGCTGCCAGCAGCTTTTCAGTGCTCATATTCCCAGAGCAGTGGGGAGGAGCCAACCACACAGGAGTAGAGCAGCCAGCTCTATCTGCTCAGTGACAAAAAGCTCCCAGGAGTGCTCCATTATTCCACTGCTCCACAAGCCAGATCAGGTAGAAACGTGAATGCACAAGCATATGGCTCTGTAGTCAGGTCTTGGGAAAGGTAATACCAACCAACTAGAAAAGGAACATCCTGCTGGAGGAAGGGGGGCGAAGGGAGAGGGAGGGGAGGGTGAAATAAAGCTTAATTCAGTTATTTTAGGTCACCCAATGAAACCAAAGCATCTACATAACACTGCTAGGTTCACATTTACTATTGAATTTGTAAGGTTGTAAGTGGGGCTTACAAACTGCACAATATGCTTTAGATCACTCTTAGAGCTTTTTGGCCTGAACTCAGACCTTTAAATACAGCCATTTCTTCACCTAACATACCTGCCCCACCATACCTCCTTGTACCAGAGTAACCTTGCAGGAGATGCTTCTCACCAAAAAAATTGGATCCTCTTTTTCTCAAAGGATGAGGGTTAGGAGGACGAGGGCACCATAATTTCAATAAAGGCACGTAAAAAGTAATGATAACAGAAGTATCAGCACAATTTTAAGACAGACAGTAATATTTAAGCTTGCTTTCAGCTTGCTTAAGTATTCAATCACAAAATTCACCTAGGCAAAGTTATTAATCAAAAAAAAATCAATCCAGGAAGTGAGAATTAAAGTAACCCTCAGCTCACATTCTCTTTGGAGGTTTCTTCACTGAAAAGAGATGTCTTCACACTGATGTTATAAACCTAATTGCATCTCAGTGGATGCTCCTTTGTTTGCAGCAGTTGTGGGTGTACAGAGCATCCAGTGCTAATTCCAAATGCAACACCAGGAGCTGTAAAGCTTTTGTCAACTTCATTTGAGCAAAAACACATCATCCTTTCCCTGGCATAGCAAGCCAAGTTATCCATAGCTAACCCTTCCAGGTAATTCATGGCATCATTTGGGACTTATCAAGAGAGCCTTTAAATTGGCATCTGGAGGACCAGTGCAGATGAAAGAAAAGGGTTTTATAAGAGAAAAAGAAAGCAAAGGATTATATTACTTTCTTTTGCTGTAGAGAAAAGTATGGGCACACTAATTGAAAGAGGTAAGGCTCATAACAGGTTGCATACAGCAGCTCCTGTTATTTCTGTGATGGTGAGAGCTGCTTTCACTGTGAGATACAGCAATGATGCTGTAAATGTCAGTTAATAAAGTACATGGAAAAACAAGGAAACCTGTTTTTTCTAGTAATGCTAATAATAACTCTGAATCCTGGAAAGCTACAAAGCCCACTGTGCAACTTGGTACAAAAAAAAATATTTTATCAGTACCACCAAGGTCAGTTCTCCTTGGCCAGCATGACATTGCTACTGAGAAACCAACATATCACTCCAGCAGTATACTGGAGTACGCTGTAAAAACCCTGTAATACACAGGGACTAACTGTGGACTAACTGAAACTCTTCTACCAGTAAAGTTTACTTCCTTATTGATCAGCTACCATCACAAGTTTATAGATTAAAAACAGAAAAGTATTGACAAGAGGACTATTATATAGGCACAGCTTCATCCAGGGCAGCTTGCTTATGCTATCAGATATACAGTTAATATGGAAATATACATGGTTAGCTGACATCTTCATTCTAAGACTGCACTGCAAATCTTTTCACACGAATAAAGTTATGGCCCTCAGCTTACAGCTACAGCTGTGAGAAGTAACTTGGAGAAATGCTTTAAGATATACGGCGGCATGGTTTTTAAAAAACAAATACGAGCTCAATACACTGTGGGTGTGTGCAGAGGGGGAGCTCATTGCTTGGCTTCTGGTGAATATTTGGACAGGAAAACTTGGAAGGAATCCAGTAGCATTTGGGAGTAATAAGTCTTGAACCATCACTGGGGAAAATGCAACTGGAAAGCTAAGCTAGCTTGTTTAGGTTCCACCGTCAACGACAATTGAACTCGAGAAAGCAAAAAGCAAAGTGAATTACTCAAAGCACATTACGTTTCAGCTTAAGCAATCTCAGTTCTTAAGAGAGATCACATAAGCCACTGTACGAGCCACTGTATGAGCTGTATATGAGACATTTATTTTTCAAATAATTGTCCTTCCTACAGAGGGATACTGCAAAGAAACTCTACAAGAGAAACATTTGCAAATTTCAGAAGGGTTAGTTAGCAAACAGAGACTACTAAAAGACAATGGCACTCAGTGTCATTAAGGAGAGCAGACTTGGGGAAGGCCAGGAGGGAAAGACTTGGCCAGAAAAGCTAAAGACAAGATAAAAACCTGAAAAAAAAACAATATCAAAGACCACCTTGATTCACTGATCCCAGTGATAAGGAAACACAACTCTGTTTAGTTAGCCTGTGTGCTTTGCCTTAGATTTTCATTCCTTGATGTCAGTTAAGTTGCTTTCTTTTCCTTTGGTTTCATCCCTCTAACATTCAAATTTACAGTGGAGGTTGGCCATGTCGTTAATAACCAAGGGCCGTAGGCGCCAGAATGATGAGAGTAGCTCTGCTCAGACACAATGGCAATGAGAACAAGAGTGCAGGAAGGCATTTGGAGTAAGGGAGCCCTCAGAAAAGTACACCACACAGCATGGCATTGGATCCATCACAGCTGCGACTGAGAACCAAAAAGGCTTGCATCAAGCATTACAGATAAATGGCTCAACTGCATAGCCATGCAAAGATGTGGCACTGAGGGCCATGGTCAGTGGGAATGGTGGTGATGTGTCCATGGTTGGAATAGGTGATCTTAGTGGTCTTTTCCAACCTTAATGATTCTATGACCTCTGGCCAGCAGGGAGAAGGAAGGATGCTACCACTGCAATCTGGTAGAATGCTACCAGTCAAGCTAGTGGGTTTTAAAATTTATCTTTTTAAAATAAACTGATTATAGCTGCACTATCTAATGGTGTGTCAACCATGATCAACATTTGGGTCTGTAGTGGTCTAGCTTACAACACTACCAAGAATTTGAAACCTGATCCAAGACTGAAAGTTGAATTTTCCAAGGCTGAGAATTGATAACAATAAATCACCGTATAAGTTTTGTTAAAAGTCCTACAAAATGAAAGACAGAACATTTTTGAATCAGCAGATAATGCACATATTTCAACTATCGTGCTCGACTGAAAAGACCAAATCTGCATTTCAAGTACCAACAACTTGGAATTTCTAGGAAAAAAAAAAGTGTTTTTTGTGCAGTCAAGCTTAGGCAAATCTTGCAGCAGTAATTACAGAGAGTGCTTCCCCCCAAACCATCTGCTGTGGCATTTATAACTCTTGGAAGGGCAACAGGTGGTGATGGTGGAGGAGAAGAGAGATCTCAGCAACCAAAGTCAGGCTGCAGAGAAAACCCAAGGCACTGGTCTGACCTGGCACAACGTGGCCACGTCCCAAATGGGAAGTTATGCTCCAGCTGACCCTGCATATTGACAGCTCCTGCATCTGTAACAAGCTTTCATCAGTAGCACTACAGTGGGAAGAGCTAGCACAATGGCAAGGTTCAGTGGCAGGCCAAGCTCTAGGCCCTTTGAATATCCCACTGTCGCAGTACAGATGGAGACAATGCCGGTTAATTGTTCCGCCATCCATAAAAAAATTACTACAATACCCACTTCTTAGGGTTGTCACAAGGATTACTTAACAGTTCTGAAGAGCTTTGAAGAAGAAATAGTGGCTATTGTTTTGCATCGCACAGAATTTGGAAAGATTGCACATGAATTTTACACAAGTGTCCATCTGTGACAGATGCAGCACCAATACATTATTTTCTCCACAAAACAAACACCACCAAAAAACCAAGCCTCACAGAAGCTCGTTTACTTTGGGCCATGTTTTAGTCGGAAATACACTTTGTTTTGTTTATTAATATATTCTAAGTAGACATCAATTTGACTATTTAACTGACGGATTCAAATGCTGGTTCTAGTCTATCTTAATTAAAAGGGAGACATTGCATTTTTGATAAAGAACTCAGTTTAGACTGTCAGGGCTCCAAACAAACACACTATAATTACCTAAGTGATGCTAATGCATGGGAAGAACAACAAAGAAAAAGAAACCAAAACAACTAAAAATTATGCAGACATTCCATTTTCTTTAGAGCAGATGAGGAAGTCTCTCAGCACAGAAGGGCTACACACAGAGAGGGGCCTATGGTATGTACTCACACCCGACCACCAGAGAGCTCTGAACACTGATGCAGAAACATTTTGAAGGTTTTAAACACTTCTTCCACAGATGCCCAAATACATAGGAGGCATACAGGAACGTACAGGAAACCCGTCTGTCCCTTCATTCTCATAAAACATAGAAAGCTCAATCCTACTTCAAGGACAAGCACTTTTCCAGGCACACTCAAACTAAAGCAACAGCCACAACCAGACAACAAGGCTGTACTGAGACAGAGGCAGGTGAAGCTGGCCAAGAGAACTAACTTTTCCACTAGAAAAAGAAGTTTCAAAGGATCTTTAAGCTCTTTGGGACACAGACCTCATCTTTTGTTTGGAAAGCAAACAACAAGTTATTGATACTACTGCAAGACAAATAACTCTGCTGGGGCCTGCCGCTACTCTAGCTTCCATTCCACAACCAGGACGCAACAGTGTTTTTTCTCTCCCATAACTACGTCATCCCAGCTCTACACTCAGGAACCTGCACTTACGTGCACGCACAAAAAAGAGAATGGTAATATTGCAGCATTTCTCTCTGTCTTGGTAAGCCTCACAAAGCCCAGATCTCCAGTTTCCTGACTCTCGGGGGAATCAGCAACCCAAAACTGTGTGTTCTCCCTACAAAACACATGGAAGAATGTGAAGAATTTGCATGTCTGAGAGCAGCAAAGACAGAAAATAAAAGACAAAAAACCCAACATGAGCAGCTGGGCTATCTACCCAGAGCAACGCAACAAGATGCAACATCAGTCCCATCTTCCCCCAGGTTTATTTCAGATAAAGACCAACGTCTTTATGGAAAGCTCAGTTGCTAGGATTATACCAACTTCCTCATAAAACACAGGTATGAAACAGAAGAGTGAGAACAGTACTCTCTTTTGCCCAACAGACCAATGGGGCTGTACGCTTATGTGGTTTGAGCTGCACATAGTTTTGCTACCTTCTGGAGAAAAAGGAAGGAAAACTGCATCATAAATGTCACCCAGCAGTTCCCTGCTTGCTTACCAAGGTATCCCAGCACTGCTGGTCACTACTCTATCCTACTGAAACCATTGTTTTCACATGACTTTACAGGCCTGGAATACAGAAGGAGTCACTATGGCTTTCAGTTCCTTCTTACCATACTGAATATTCACTAGCACATGGACAAAAACCCAAACCTCCTGCTTCCTGTCCCATCTACTGAACCACACAGTCATGCTGTCTGCCCTGGACAAGGTTGGACAGCTATGAATAAAGATACAGAAGCAGAAGGTGCCGTTGTAAATGGATCAAAAAGTAGTGCTCATAGATTGATCTTCACAAACAAGACAGCTATTTCTTTCACTTTTGCTATGACTTCAGTGCAGCAGCTGCAGTGCCCAGTGTTGCATCACTGTCATGTCTTAGAAACTCTTCAGCATATCTAGACTGAGAGGAACAAGAAAATTTTACAGATAAATTGTAGGTATGCTCTCATTGCAGGAGAATTAAAATAATACATAAGCAAGAGTTTGTTACCTTTTTAACCATTTCTAATTTCAACTTTTGCAATTAATACACCAGAACAGGAAGCAGAAATTACTGTGCTGGTGCATCAACCCCCCTCTTAGCTCATACAGCTTTTATCCATTGCTGCCTGCATCCTTGCAGTCCCCAGCCTGGGTGCTGACTCACTTCTAGAATCCTGATATGATCATGTATTAGATGGCAAACTGATTTTAACCTAACACTCTAAAGGATATCTTCATCGAATAAACTGCAGAGGCTTTGGAACATGTTTCTTTTGTTCACAGTTAAACAAGAAATGTAGATAACACCTTCTAATGCCTCCACTTTCCCTCCCTTTTAGTCTTACTTCAAAAAGATGGTATTGATTACTTATCAAAAACTAACCACAAGCAAGTTTCCTGATATCAGCCTGAAATGCAAATGTACAGAAGAGCCTTACTAGGGGCTCAGCACCAGAAGGCAGCGGAACAGTCTGAGATGCAATGACATATTTGGTTCCTTTTGCTTTTTGTCATCTCTTATACCAATTAATTGCTCTTTGTTCAAGCACTGACTATAAATGGACTAACATACACCCACCAATAATCAGTATTACCACTTAAGAGCACTGAAAGAACAAGACTTTCTCGCCATTATGAATGCCAATTACGTTTGTCAGTATCTTGGCCATTCCTAACAAGAATTGTGTTCTTCTAAGCCGTAAGAGCAAGAACACAACCTTTGTTGGGGTTTTTGCCTTTCTGGAAGGCATGGTAGCAGCCCATGGTAATTTATAGCTATCACAGATTTAATTTAGGTGAACTCATTTTCGTTAACAGCAATGCTTTATTCATACCAATTCCCCATAAAAAAGTAAGGTTCACATCCAATTACTCAATAAGAATTTTGCAAGTACACAAAACATCACTTATGATTTGAAAACAGTGCGTCTTTCTGCAAACAGAGATAGAGAGAAAGAAGAAAACTGTTAGAGAGTGTTACATAGCTGTGAAGGCTCTGAGGGCAAGGTGTGTGAGGAGTGTCTGAGGCCCCTCGGTGTTCTCAGCGCAGAGCAGAGGAGCTGAGGGGAGGCCTGATGGTGGCTGCAGCTCCTCACAGGGAGCCGAGGGGCAGCGCTGAGCTCTGCTCTGTGTGACAGCGACAGGGCCCGAGGGAACGGCATGGAGCTGCGTCAGGGGAGGGCAGCTGGGGGTCAGGGAAAGGGGCTGCACCACAGGGCGGTGGGCATGGAACGGGATGCACGGGGCTGTGGGCACGGCCACCAGTGCTGGAGTTCAGGACATGTTTGGACACTGCTCTCAGATGCTGAGTTTGGTTTTAGATGGTCCTATGTGGAGGCTGGAGTCTGACTTAATGATTCTTGTGGGGCTCCTCCAGTTCAGGATATTCTCCTATTCAAGGTGTGCTCCCCTTGCTGGCTGAACCTAAGCTATGCTTGGGAAACCCACTGCTCTATACACTGTTTAAGTGGGTTTAAAGGTTGGAGAGGTGGAGATGGGAAATAAAGACAGATGGAGATGATAAAACTTTCCTAAAGAGTCCTCAAGATTGTCTTCACAAAAAGTCTGAATAAAGGTATTGAATTTAATGTGTGTAATTTTTATACTGAAAGTTCAGTAATAACAGAAATAAAAGAGAAGAGGACCAGAGCACAAAGAAGTCAATGAAAAGTCAAAGTTCTTATGGGAAGGAAAGACCAAAACATTGATGTTTCAGAGCCAGGGGCCTCAAACTGTTCACACTGCATGGAACTTTGCGAACAGCAGCAAAGCAAGTTCAGGGCAGGCTACACCTCCATTATGCTCCATCACCTGGAATACAGCTGCAGCCCCGAAAGAAAATCAACAAAGACTGCATGGCTTTTACCGCTGATGGAATCAAACTTTACAAATACACATCAATGGCTCAATATGATTCTGCTCAACTTCTCCCAGTGACTCACAGTTCAAACAAAGACCTCAAGTCAAGAGTGCCACGACACAAGGAACGCTGCCAGGACCACCACTTCACTCCCAAACAGGCTTGTACCTACTGGCAACCCAGCCATGGCCAGCACACGATCTTGGACCCCTGCCTACTTCCCTCAGAGCGGGCAAAGGCCATCAAGTTTATATCGGGCTTGAAATTAATGAGTTTGATAACATGACGAATGGCGTGGGCAGCAGAGATCATTGCTACTTTGAAGAAGGAGCAGCAAGACAAATGCAAACTCTGCCTCTTGACTCTGCCTCATTGAGGAGAGGAGAGGAGAGGAGAGGAGAGGAGAGGAGAGGAGAGGAGA